>NC_084724.1:13483935-13792379 GCF_033807575.1 Cydia pomonella | reverse complement strand
CGGTCTCATAGCGAAGAGTCTCGACCAACACCTTGAGAGACTCTCGCTAGGTGGTTGGATCAAGGGTCAGATGCAGAAGGCGGTGATCTTGGACACGGCGCGGATAGTCCGCCGGTTCCTCTCTCTGCGGCCCTGACCACCGGCAGCTTGGGCCCTGCCCCGCTGCTGGCGGCACCCTAGGTTAGGTTTTTTATAATGTGTTTATATATATTTTGTATTGTTTTGTGAGTGTTTTTATATTTTACTTTTATATTCATATTATAAATGACCTAGCCTAAGACCAAAAATAAATAAAGGAAATAATAATAATAATAATAATAATAATAAAGCCCTTTTATTTCCATGCAAATTTACATATAGTTTTTATAAAGTAATTAAATTTAGTGTTTTTTTTTTTTCTTTACATGGCCCCCGCTTTGGGTAAAGGCCTCCTCCATCTGTTTCCATTTTTTCCTATTCTGTGCTTTAAGCTTCCAGTCTCTACCAGCAATTCTTTGAATTTCATCAATCAGGCGGTCTTTGGGTCGCCCTTGGCCTCTTTTTCCGATAGGGCCCGCCCATTCAGTCACCCGCTTTGTCCATCTTCTGTCTGTGATGCGAGCTACACGTAGCTCGCATCATCAGGCATTGTAGTTGTAGGTATTTCTTTTTGTACTGGTCGTCGTAGCCAAAGATCATTCAAGCATAGTTTCGAGCAGACTCTCACAATAATTCGTAGTTCAAAGTTCTTTGAAAAGCTGCTAATAAGCTGAATTACAAACCGCAGACTAAATCCTAGACACACCACAATATCTACGATTACGTGCCACCACAACACGAGAAATGTTAAACTAAGAGCGCTTTTGACTCGTTTTAACGACACACCGTTATGTGGCGAACATTTGGCCACTTTGTGATAAGTGGCGACATCATCAAAAACTTCAAAAACACGGTATGAAACGTTGTCTCGCTCGACATTGTAGCGATTACACTTTAGAACACCGTTGCCTTAATATAAATAACCACTTCTTACTCTGTAGCGAGGTACTGAGTAGAGTAGGTAGTTATTTAACTATACCTAACGTCAAAGTGACATTGGTTGCCCGAATCAAGCTGCTTCTGTCATATTTATACGACATACAAACGATATATAGCTGAGAACTTATCTAAACCAGAATTTATCGTTATCGTATCTCATTCTTCGAATCGGGCCACAACTGATATCCACAACTACCCACTTGTGCACCGATGCAGTGCCTTCTTCAACGTTTCCATGCGATCTTGGATAAGTCGTTGATCCAATTTAGAGAATAACTTATATGTCTTAGTCTTGTTATATTTTCACAAATATTCTGCATCAGTTTTTAAAAATAATCTGTCCGTCTATAATGTATTCATTATGCAATTTTACTGCTTTTATCGGCTTTTTAAAATCACGCATCATATGCCATTTAATTTATTCATGAGTTTAATGAATCATTTCGTATTAATTTTGCTATTGATAGCCTACGAGCAAGTCTCTGGTCTCACAATATGAATACCTAGTTGAAATAATAATGAGATCAATGTTATCTTATTATAAATAAATGGATTTAATTGGAAAGTTTTGTGAAGGATTAGCAGGTAAGTCCAACCAGAAAATACTCGTAATAAGCGTTTGCGGCTTCGTCTCTGCCATTACGCTTTTCATACATTTTATATTACATTGCGGTAATTAGACCGCAAACATACATAAATTCTGAGAATGGTAAATTAATATAATTATTGGATTTTATGCTTGCTTGGTAAGAAGTCAGAAAGCATTAGCGACAGCCAATTTTATTCGTTCTTATTATCTCTTAATGACTTATTACCCTAAGGCTGTCTCGAAGAGATCGCTCACAGTCATAAGACCGCCTGTTGCTACTTTTATTTACATTGTAAATCTGTTATAGAATTTTTATTTTGTGGTGCAATAAAGTATATTTACCTACGCTTCTGTATAAAATTTTGTCTCATCCTATATTTATATTTAGTTTTGAAAATATTGAAATCCTCACGCGCCATCGTCTTTGCGTAAATCGCTTAATACAATCCCAAACGTATTTTCTATGGACGATGGAGACTCTGAATAACAACGCATGCGAAATGAAATTCCAAGGACTTCCATAATACAATACAATCTGATCCTCTTTATTGCACAACCTTAAAATAAATGTAAATGTACAAGGAAACACACATTACACATAAAGAGTAAACAACAGGTGGCCTCTTCCAGAGCGATCTCTCCCAGACAACCTTTAAAATTAAATAAAGGTAAGGTTTAGGTAGTGTAGAAATGATAATCGCAATTTAACAAATTGGGAGACACAAAAAACTTAATTAAAATTAAACAGCAGTGAAGCAAAATACCTTTTCCTACTACTCTACTGTTATCTGTCATTTATGCATTCATTAACACGAATATAAGAACATACATAAAAGGTTTCAAGAAAAGTCTATATTGTCTATTCCTCATAACAGCACTTGTGCTTTTAATCGCTATAACGTTACTGCGATTAATGACTACCAACCTAACAAAATCAAAACGAATATAGTTTTAAACTAAGTGCATTGCTGCCAACTTACAAAATATTCATTTGGTTGCATAGTAAAAATAATTACTTCATAAGTCAGAAACACGCATGTGACACCGGTAATATAGCAACACCCATAGACTACGAAGACCGCTTAGCGTTGCTTGTTAGTCTCCGTAGGCTACGGTGGCAAAATTGAGAAAAAAACTGTCCAAAAATTTAAAGTGAGACGCGAATATCATTATATGATTGCATGTTTGATGGATGGGTATTAACTTTTCACAAGCTTCAGTGCTTACGTCATTCATACATTGCTGACCTCATTTCCTAACAAAAATTCGCTAAAAATACATGCTGTCGTTAATGTCAATTTTATTATAAATTATTTTAGTACTATTCAATCAAAAGCATTATAGCAGATCGTATTGAACTGATGCACATCATCACAGGCCTTTGCGTCTATTGTAGCCGATTTATGCATTGCTGTTTAGACAATGGGTTTTGGTGACTGTGGAGGCCAATGCGTGGGCGGTACGATCTCCCACATTTTTGGCAGAGAAAGCTCATGCCACCTGAATTTCCAGTCCCGGTTTGTAGATGCACATATACTTATATGCTCGGTATTAGTGCCGACTCGACTCCCGACTCGATGCGGCGCCAAAACTGTATGTTAGAAAGGTAAGAAAAAAATCAACTTAGAAAACGGTTTGGTAGCCAATATAGAAACGAGGCTCCATCACCAGTTTGTCATCACTAGCGACACGAAATAGGCGAATAGATGAAGTGAACATTAAAACATTAAAGTTTACACAGACGACAGCACAGTTTGTTGCAAAACTTTATATTTGTAGCAATCGTTGTACAGTTGCCATCAGATATATCGGAGCGACCAAGGTGCTCATAAATATCCTAAATGAAACACTGGTGTTATCATACAATTGTTACTACAAAGATTATCTTACAAATAAGAATACGTTACCTAGTTCCCTTTTATTATGACAGAGGAATCAGATGCTCCTAAAAGTCTTAAACTGCAATTTAAATGCAAATACTTATTTCAAAACAGATCTGCAGAACGTCATCTGAATATTCAGAATAAAGCAAACGCGGCCCGCCTGCGAGTCTTACTGCAAACTGAATCCCGTCTTGTCGTTTTGGAAGTCAGTTTGTCCAGTGGAATTATAAATCGAAATGAATGAATTTTTTAATACATCGTGCAACGAGAAGGGTCAGTGAAATTTTGGAATCAAGGGTGATAATTGCAATATTCTTAAGTCCGGAGTTACGCACAATGTTTTTCATCACACTTGCGAAGAAAATACTAAATTTTAAGCGGAATTATTCTTAAATACGGTGACATATCAAACATTCGTCCGCCATATTGTCATTTGTTGACACGTTAGGCATCGAAGGCACAGATGGCACAGACCCATTCGGCATTCAGCCACGAGTGATAATTATGTAAAAATATTTTAAGCGGCTATTAAATTAATCAAATTAAATATTACTAAACATATTTTTATCGCAATCGTATTTTTAAAGTAAACCTCATTTACGCTACTTGGTTTGTATGAATTAATAACATAATTTAAAAAATAAGTCGCGAACAATATCGGCCTTTGTCTTTCAGTACACCTGCATGACATAAAATCTTTTTCGAGCAAGTGTGATGAAAATATCTAAGTCTCTTTATTTATTCATTCTCTTACAAACATAAAGTTATTGTGCAGTGTTTGTATAACACAAGAAAAAGATGTAGTTCAGACTGAAAGGTATTTCCAATTTTATGACCCCATTAAAATGCAGGAACACTAGTCGAGCGGTACATAAATTGATATTTATGTTTTTCATAAAGCATACGACGGGACCGTAACATGAATGCAGCTGAATATATATAAATCTATATTCGAGAAAAATCCTGTCTCGGTTGGCCAGTCTGCATTGGCTTCATTTCGTTGAAATGCTAATTACAGAGCGTATGACTATGGTGCATATGATATTAAATTACATTAGTAACTGATTAGCCATTCTACAGCAACTACTTACACGGTCTAAATCCCTTCGGCCGCGTACGCAACCAGAGCTTCGTAACCAGATGCGATCGAAAACTATTTCTGCCTTGTACGAAACCGGTTGTGGTCAAAAACTAATTCCGTCTTACTAGTTATCAGTTACGATCGAACACTTTTCTTTGTTGTACGAACCCTTCGACCGTTGATAAACTCAGCTAAGATTATATTTATACACCTTGTTATACAGTATAAGTACTGTACACGTTATATATCTAGTCAAAAATCAGAACACAAAAATTGTACCAGTTGATAATATTCAAATACTTTGTTGGCAAATACAATGTAACCTTGTTAAAAGACACTGGCTTAAGAGACATGGAGCACTGACGTTCAGGATAAGAAATTATCATAAGTATCATGACAAAATATTTGAAAAAAAAAACCTTATATAGCTAGATAGCCCAGACATTGGTTTCGTATAAGAACGAGAAGTGTTCGATCGTAACTGGTTACGGGTAAGACGAAATTAGTTTTTGATCGCAACCGATTTCGTACAAGGCAGAAATAGTTTTCGATCGCATCTGGTTACGAAGCTCTGGTTGCGTACGCGGCCGAAGGGGTCTAAATATGTTTCCTTAGATGTAATTCGTCAATTCAACTCACTTATATATTAATAAATCACATACGCTAGGAACTCGTGCACGTTTAAACTAGATAAATCTTTATTGAAAAGAGGATACATTAGTCAAATAAAGTGAAATTATGACTACTTATAAAATAAAACTACTAAAACTAAACCTATCCAAAAAAACTTAATACAAACCCTGGCCTTTTGGCTGGGTGCCCACGCAGGCAGCATTCCCGCGTTCAGCATGCACATTTTGTCAGGTGGATACAAATAAATATCAAGGACATATTTCATCTCAAATAAATCAGTACCTATTGAAATCCACTTGCAGTCATCTCTGTTCGTTGTTTCCTTCTTATTAAAAGAATCGGTTGCAATGGCAATAAGCTTAAATGTTACTATGTATTTAATTTGCGGTATATCCAAGTAAAATTTGATACATATCCTAGTCCTAAGTTACCGACCCCGGGATATCGCTCCGATATCTATCGAGCGCCATTGACTTTTCATTCATTAACACTGAAAGTGTCTACGATGCAGTTCATCAATATTCAGCATGGACCTACCATTAGAATGTCGGATGCTGCAGATTAAAGATCCGATTTATATGCGCATCTTGATTGAAACAGATTGGTCAGCACTGTGCTCCGAAAATTTGGCTGTGACGAGTTATTTTGTGTAGCTTTGTAACGGGGTTGTGTCGACAATTTTAAATCCGTGTTAGAATAGAGTAACAATAGTGGAAGTATTGGGGGAAGAAAAGAAAAAGAACGGATTGCACTCCGGGAGTGCCAGTGCAAACAGGAAGCAGGCAAAGTTTACCTAGTTTGCTTTGAAAATTTGGTAGATATATAGTTATGTGATACAGAAAATACTAAAATAATATGTTTCAAGAGAGGTATGGGCATTGTGAATGTCATCTCGCTTTGTGTGGTAGGGCACAGCCAGTGGATGTCATTCCAGATCTAGAGCAGAGCCCAACTGGGGAAGTACCTCCACCTTACAGAAAACAGCAGCCAAATAACACTAGACCCTACTCATAGTGTTGTGTTCCTGCCGGTGAGTAAGGTTGCCAGAGCTCAACGAGGGAGGGGGCGGGTTTAGGGTCGGCAACGCGCATGTAACTCCTCTGGAGTTGCAGGCGTACATATGCTACGGAGACTGCTTACCATCAGGCGGGCCGTATGCTTGTTTGCCACCGACGTAGTATAAAAAAAATAATCTGCCTTATGCCTTAGTGTTGAACAAATGACGGACATAATGCCTAATGGCATTTTCTACCAGTCAATCATCGGGCTATTTAAACAGAGACATGTGAAAATGATGAAAGAAGAAAAGTAAGAATTTATTTATAATATAATATTATAAGCATAATTACATCTCACGTGTGAGCAACACATGAGAGGTAATGAGTGGGAGTGTGAGTTTTCAAAGAAGATGAATAAATAAATAAATATTATAAGATATTATTACACAAATTTACTAAGTACCACAGTAAGCTCAATAAGTGCCTACGCTAGCTGACGCGGGTGCACGGAGCGGACGAGCGGGTTACGAAAAATAGTATGAGCAACGCTAACTGAAGCGGATTTCACCTACAAATAGCAACCGCGTGTGTGCGCACGCGGCGGGCGTCCGCGTCAGCTAGCGTAGGCCCTCAGGCTTGTGTTGAGGATACTTAGACAACGATATGTATAATAAATATTTATAAACACTTAAATAGAAAACACCCATGACTCAGGAACAAATATACGCTTACCAGGATTTGAACCCGGGACCGTCAGCTTCGTAGGCAGGGTCACCTACCACCGCCGCCGTGACGGAGCGGCCCGGCGCGAAAGATGAAGTTACCGGCACCGGTTCGAATACTTCGAATACGGCCATGATCACTAAAGAATTTGGCCACTCTTTCTTTAGTATATAACACCTATTTTGATCGAGCGAAAGTGAAGGTCTCTGTTTCAGCTTTAACAAAAATTCTTTCATATGTCCGGGTGTCGTCTAAAGATTGCATTTTTCAACTGATTGTCGAGAAATTTAGTGAGCAGGTTTAATAATTATATAGAAGTTTTAGTCAATTCATTTTTTGGTTTTTATTATGTTAGTGAGGTCTACAGCACACAAAACCACTTGTTTAGTACAATTTTACCCAAAACATTCAGTTTGAATTAAAAAAAAAATTAAACTAAGAAAAGCGACTTCAAAAAGGATATTAATAACATTTAAGTTTATACTAAAAATAAACCTCGCTAGGGATTTTTATTGATATTTCTCCCGCTGAAATATCAAAAATTTGAGCAAGTATGACAATAGAATACATAGTATAGTAAGCTAAGTACAAAAAACCTTTTAAATTGTATTTATATGTAGAAAGGCAATTGAAGTAAAAGCCTGGAACGATGAAGATTGGCAGTGATTTGATTGGGGGCTTTTAGTCGACTCTTTATTACGGCGTTAGGAAGGCTTGTTTTATTTTTAAAAGCCTATATTATTTTAGAAACACCGTATTTCGTCTAATTATTGCGTATTGAAGACAGTAAACAGGTGTACTTACCTATTTTATAAGCTTTTATGTAACTATGTATCAAACATCTTGCAAGATAAGTTTGATCCAATTCCCGTTTTTCAATGTAGCAAAAAATTTGTATACATATGTGAATCGGATGACAATGCAATATTATGATGACATGGAGCTGATCTGATGATGGAGACAGGAGGTGGCCATGGGAACTCTGTGATACGCAAACTTATTGTGTTCGAGGTTGTTAGAATTGTGTGGAGTATTAGTCGCCTGTGGTAGTAAAAGTACAGTCAGCGATAAAAGCTTGTACTTACCAACTTATTTCCTCATACTTGTAACTTTATCTTTGAGAAATGTTCTTAAATGAGGAATATATTTAATTAAATAATCATTTTAACAAATTCAAAAGGGGGGAAAAATAATTAAAAACTAAGTTTTTGGCAAAAATTTCATTTTTGGTACAAGCTTTTATCGCTGACTGTACTTTTCTTTCCACAAGTAACTAATACTCATCGAGGCAATTCTAAAAAGCCCAAACACAATTAGGTTACATTGTTTTATCACAGAGTTCCTATGGCCACCTCCTGTCTCCATCATCAGATCATCTCGATGTTACCATAATATTGCATTGTCACCCGACTTACATATGTATGCAAATTTTCAGCTTCATCGGAAATCGGGAAGTGGGTCAAATTTATTTTGCATGATTTGATTACAAAGAGAACGGTCAGGTGGAAGTAAATAAAAGCTTGTAATAAAAACTAAAAGAATACGCAAAGAAAACGCTCCCCGCCGTCCACGGTGCGAAGGTGATGCTCGCAGTTTTTCCACGCTGAATTACCATGGACAGCCTTTGCACTAATACAGAATTCACGTTTAGCGGTTTTTAGGGTTCCGTAGCCAAATGGCAAAAAACGGAACCCTTATAGATTCGTCATGTCCGTCTGTCTGTCCGATTCTGTCACAGCCACTTTTTTCCGAAACTATAAAAGCTATACTGTTCAAACTTGGTAAGTAGATGTATTCTATGAACCGCATTATGATGTTTACACAAAAATAGAAAAAATAACCGGCCAAGAGCATGTCGGGCCACGCTCAGTGTAGGGTTCCGTAGTTACTCTTCCGTCACAATAAGCTAAACTGGAGCTTAAAGTATAGTAAATTGTTAATCAAGGGATAAAACGGTACCTTTCACCCGAGTTAAACAAATAGGCAAATTTGCATAATCAGTACCTAATTAAAGTAAGTCTTTTTACTATGAAGGGAAAACTTTTTGCGATAACTCAAAAACAGCTAAACTGATCATGTCCGCTATAGTTTTCATTTAATGTCTTTCTTAAGCTCTACTTCCACGATTTTTTTCATATTTTTTGGACCTATGGTTCAAAAGTTAGAGGGGGGGGGACACATATTTTTTTTCTTCCGGAGCGATTATCTCCGAATATATTCACTTTATCAAAAAATGTTTCTTGAAAACCCCTATTAGTTTTGAAAGACCTTTCGAACGATACCCCACACTCTAGGGTTGAAGCGAAAAAAAAAATTCACCCCCACTTTACCTGTAGGGGAGGTACCCTAAAAAAAATTAAATTTTTAGATTTTATTGTACGACTTTGTCGGCTTTATTGATTTATATATCCATGCCAAATTTCAGCTTTCTAGCACTAATGACCACGGAGCAAAGCCTCGGACAGACAGACAGACAGACAGACAGACAGACAGACAGACAGACAGACAGACAGACAGACGGACATGGCGAAACTATAAGGGTTCCGTTTTATGCCATTTGGCTACGGAACCCTAAAAACAATAAATTTTGGGGGTTCCCCATACTTAGAACTGAAACTCAAAAAATCTTTTTTCATCAAACCCATACTTGTGGGGTATCTATGGATAGGTCTTTAAAAATGATATTGAGGTTTCTAATATAATTTTTTTCTAAACTGAATAGTTTGCGCGAGAGACACTTCCAAAGTGGTAAAAAGTGTGTCCCCCCCCCCCCCGTAACTTCTAAAATAACAGAATGAAAAATCTAAAAAAAATATATGATATACATTGCCATGCAAACTTCCACCGAAAATTGGTTCGAGCGAGATCTAGTAAGTAGTTTTTTTTATAATACGTCATAAAAATTAAAAAAAAAATTTTTTTCTTTAAACCCATACGTGTGGGGTATCTAGGGATAGGTCTTCAAAAATGATATTAAGGTTTCTAATATCATTTTTTTCTAAACTGAATAGTTTGCGCGAGAGACACTTCCAAAGTAAAAAAAAGTGTGTCCCCCCCCCCCTGTAACTTCTAAAATAACAGAATGAAAAATCTAAAAAAAAGATATGATATACATTACCATGCAAACTTTCACCGAAAATTGGTTTGAACCAGATCTAGTAAGTAGTTTTTTTTAATACGTCATAAATGGTACGGAACCCTTCATGGGCGAGTCCGACTCGCACTTGGCCGCTTTTTTTTAAATCATGTGGTTAAGGTAAACTGAATACATACCCCGGATTTTGGGGGCTATTTGGTGTGAAGATAGTAGGTCATTTCCAGATTTAATGTATTTTTAACCATAGGGACTATACATCTCTATTGTATTGTAGTAATTATTTATTTTAAGATTATTATAATGTAATGTTTACCCAGGTATTGGCTGTTGTATTTATAAATGTTGTTATATATTTTTCATGTCACTATATTATGATGTTACTATAATGTTGTACTGACTTGTAAAAGAGCCGTTGAGGCCTACTTGCAGAATAAACTTTTGAAATTTTGAAATTTTTGAATTTTTAAGTTTCAATAGTGCGAGGACATTGTAACTTGCTAGATGATGAAGTAGATGTTTTTCTTCAAAATTTCTGTTATAAACTTTTAATTTATGTTTTCCAGTTGTTTTCAAAACATTTTTTGCCGCATTTCAGCTAAATCTATGGTCTTCTAATACCTTTGATAGTACACTGCCATGAATATAAACAGTGTGTCAATCGGGTCTATTATTTAACAATGGCCAAATACAGGATCTAACAAAAATAGTGGAGATCTGCCCAGAAAAAAGTAGTTTATTTTAATATGCGAAAATTGTTGGTACTTGTATGGAGGGTTTGCCGACTTGGACGACCTGCTCAATAAAATTAAATTTTTGCATCAAAAAATTTTTTCTTTTACTTTTTCCAATTTTTTTTTTTTTTTTTTTAATTAAGTATTTTATTCACCTTTCATTCTTAATATAAAAACACAATATAAATTAAAACTAAAATATTACTAAATTAAATCTAAAATAAAACTAAAATAATTAATAATTCATTTTCCTAATTAGAACGCGATACCAAATAAGATCTTGAACGGATCCCCGCTACTTTTGTCACATGCTGTATAATCTACTTTCGTAAATCTTTTCATTAAAATTTTCCTTGCTTTCAAAAGCACTGGGATCGTAAACTGGACATAGCTCAGTATTGCAAAGTCAATCTTTCAATGAACGCTCTCCTGAATGGCGGAGGGGTATTGAGGTGATACTGAAGTTCTTGAACTCATTGAAAACTCGCTTTCGTAAAGGTTATGTTAACTGATAACATATAATCTTTGTGAGATTTAAGGCATTGCAGTTACCAACTGCTAATCAAACTACGGGGACTTGATTTTTGTATGAGATTTTACGTGTCAAATACATTGTTTGTATTAATCTGTATATAAAAAAAGCTTCAGGATAGATATCGCTTACGACGTAGGGAAGTGGCAGGAACTTTTATTTTTAATTTTAAGTTTATTTTATTTTCATTACACTTGCTTGGAAAAGTTCTTATTTCATGCAGGTGTACTGAAGGACAAAGGCCTATTTTGTTCCCGCGGGACTTATGGATTGTGAAAAAAAAAACCATAACTCCCTAGGGAGTTATAGCTTTTTTTTTTATTGTGTCACTTTTTCATACAAACCAAGTAGCATAAATGAGTTTTACTATTAAAATACTGACGTTTGTAATTTAATATTTTTGTTTATGTTTAAAATATTTTTCCATAATTATGAATCGTGGCTTGAATGCCGAATAGGTCTGTGCCCTCGATGCTAACCTGTCAAGAAATTACAAAATGGCGGACGAATGTTTGATATGTCACCGTATTTAAGAATTATTTCGTTTGAATTTTAGTTTTTTCTTCGCAAGTGTGATGAAAAACATTGTGTGTAACTCCGGGCGTAAGAATATTGCAAACTCGGGTCTTTAATTCCCTCCAGCCTGATGTAGTATATATTTAAGTTCAGGAGAAATAATTATGGGTATCTTATACATAAAACATGTTTCTGAAATATTCAACCGAAAATTAAGCTCCATTTAGAGCATTGCGCTATTTGGTCGATCGACTGAATTCATTTTACTCTGTAGGTATTCGTAGCAATGTATCGAATATTGCATGCAAGTTTTTGAAGCGTCTATTGGGGCTTTTGACGACCGGTCTGGCCTAGTGGGTAGTGAACCTGCCTATGAAGCTGATGGTCCCGGGTTCAAATCCTGGTAAGATCATATATTTGTGTGATGAACACGGTTATTTGTTTCTTAGTCATGGGTGTTTTCTATGTATTTAAGTATTTATAATTATATATTATATATATCGTTGTCCAGGTACAGTCAGCATCAAAAGTAGCGGATCAAATAACGCTTCATAAGTATCTACCATTCTGTAACAGCTTAACAAAAAGTGAATGTCTTTAATATAGAACAATTGGGACTGTAAAATATATACTTTTGAACGCGAATTTTAGAAATTTATCTATTTTTGGAAGAGTTATCCGGAATATCAGATACTTTTGACGCGTTGTTTCATCGCTACTTTTGATGCTGACTGTACCTACAACACAAGCCTTATTGAGCTTACTGCAGGACTTAGTCAATTTGTGTAATAATGTCCTATAATATTTATTTATTTTAAAGTAGTTAAGACGAGACTGTGTTTGTGAGTTTGACTTTAATTTGGCTTGTATTTGTACTATTTTGGTAACCACTAGTAACGCCGCGAACTAAAGCACCTTAAAAGTTGCCGAACGCTTTTAAGATGACTTAGCCAGTTTAAGAGATTTGGCCTAAAACGACTTCAAGTTATAAAAATCAGGAAACTACATTTCCTTTTCATTCCAGTTTTTATGGGACGAACTTTACTTAAGTAGCCTTATGTACTTACCTACTACGTTTATCAAACTGACAGCCTTGAGCATAATTTTCTCTGTTAAAACAGATCAAAAACTCACGCAGCACAGAAAACTCGATTAGATATGGTTACGATTCTAGTATTTTCTGTGCGTGGTGGTCTTCTGGGGTAACTAATAGCTATAATCAAAGTGGCAAAATATTTGCACCAGAAAGTGTTAGCAAAATATTAATTTTCACTACACTACGTATTCGATTGTCAACTGTGAATAAAAGAGTGTTTTTCTTGTAATTATTAAAAAAAATAGTTATGATTATTATATTCTTAATTATTATTTAATAAAATGACATGAATTTCAGACAAAAAATATTGAGCACTTAAAAATAATGTGTTTCTTAATTAGGTATTTATTCATTTGCAAGTGTACCTTTGTTTCAGAAAATAAAGTTAATATTTTAAAGTGCTGTCTTAATCATTAATGTTCATCGCTTTAATTACGTATCTACTAATGATGAACGTTCGCTTTTTTTGCTTTGTCCGCCTTTCATTCTCACGTCAAGTGAAGTGGAATAGTATTTTACTTAAATGAAAAAGAAAATAAAACTTTTCAGATAAAGTGACGAAAAGTTTGAAAAGAAGTTGCCGGAGTTCGTTGGAAAAAAATGTTACAGTTTGTTAGTCTTAAAGATAAATTCTTGTTTACAATATCAATTTAATCTTAAGTTGTAAGGTTCATTTTTGAAATGTAATTTGAATTCTAGAAACTCAATTCTACGGCGTTTTTCGTACTTAGGTCTAAGTGCTAATAATATTCTTAGAAAATGTTTAGAAATGGATTGATTGTTTGTTTATTTTTCTTTTAGCTATGAAAAATCATATATCAATCTAATATCACATTGTTTAACTCACACGCGTGTTAATTTGACCCTTTTCTGTTTTTAAATTATTTCTCAATTGTGTTTAATTGCATTCCTGTTTTGAATTGCATTGAGTTGAATTGCATTGAAGAGTGCGAAAATTTCAAGTGCCTTATATAAGTTGAATGTTCTCTGTAAACACTAATTCATATATTAAGACAAAAGTAATTGATAAGTTTAAGAAGCATCTTAAAGAGAAGAATTGACAAAATAAGTAAAAAGGATTTAAGAGACAAAACAGGATATACTGATGTGACATACAGAACAAAACAACTGAAATAGAAGTGGGCTGGACATACTATTAGAGGAGGAGATAAATGGAGTAAAATTATAACACTATGGCATCCTAGAGAACATAAAAGAAACAGAGGTAGGCAATTTAAAAGATGGTCCGATGAAATAGAAGACATGGCTGGAAGGACTAAAACATGGACCAGATTAGTGCACAATAAGGAAGAGTGGAGAAGATTGGGGGAGGCCTTTGCCCAAAGGCACACAGAATCGGTTAACGTAGATCAAGGAAAACTATAGATATAGTATAAAAATGTATTTCTGATACAAGGCTATAAATAATATAAATAATAAATAATAATTGATAAGTATTGTGAATGGTATTGCGTAGCAGGAATAATTGTTAATTCTGCTCGTGGCGAACGTTAACTACAGGCAATAAAGATAACAGCTGTTTTTTCTGGCAACACTGCAGCCGGCGCGAACGTGGACGGAAATGCACAAATAATGCCCAGCTCACACTACGCGGACATGCCAGTAAAAATCCAACAAAAAATTTGGCAATTTTGAATTTCGGTGCCTAGTTTAAAGCTACCAATCGTAAACATAGTGGACAATAACAACATGCAAAGTCTCAACCGCCAGCTGACTAATAATTCGACCTTTATACGTCCCACTGGTGGGCACATGCCTCTCATGCCTGAGAGGCGTTTGAAGGTTTGGGGTCTTCACATACACCTTTGGATTTCTTCGCCGATGGTTGAAGGGTTCCTACAATGTTCTCCTTAACCGAAAAACTAGTAGTAAATAAATATCAAATTATATTCCGTAGATACCATCAGGTTCAAATTTGCATGGACAATTTATGAATGATTTCATTAATAACTTTTGAGCCCTACTGTAGATAAGTGTCAAAAAACTCACTGGTACGAGCAAGGATTTGAATTCGTGACATCTGGATTGAAAGTCAGACGTTAGATCCGCTCGGTGCTAGAAGACGTCATAATCATTAGAAGTATTTTTTTTGGATTTTGGTAAACCAAGACATCGTCCCGAATCACCGATCCCAATGATTAGATATAAAGATTTGTTGGAAGGGCAAATTGTAGTCGCTTTTGTAAAAACTAATCTTTGTGCTAGACAACCACCACCTGATGGTTTGCAGTTCTCAAATGTGGGCTTCACTAGAAACTTCTTGCCTCGCACAGCTAAACTATGGAATGAACTCTCGCCCGAGGTATTTCTGGACCTATACGACCTCCAAACTTTCATGAAAAGAGCGTAATCCCATCTTAGATACTGGCAACGCATTTGACCCCTTTGGTTTTTCAAGTGTCTACAACACGACAACGGTAATTAAGCATCAAGCGATTCGTGTGCGTGTATTGCACGAATTGCTTTAATTATCAGTATAAAAGTACTATAATTTATGTGGTAAAATACAATATTCAAGTTTTCACTTCTGCCGGCACTCCCAAAATGCAATCCGTTCTACCCGACGCGGCGTAGGAGAGGAAGTATCCCTATTTCCTTCTACCGCGCGGCGGTCTACTGGCTTCAATGACATTGTAACTGTTTTTCGATCAGGTGACGTGTCCGTCACGAATTTTCAATCTGACGAATCTGTCGGTCACGTGACCTGTCGCGAGTTTAACATTTTTCCCCATCACAAAAAGTGCACAGCGCCGCTAAAGAAGTTTTCACTTCAAAAACATTTTTAATTTCAAAGCTTTACATTGTCCAGACGACTTATTATCATCACGTGCCGAACTAATATTATCATTTGTTTACTTCAAGTCATGAAAACACAAACAGTTTCTGGTATCATTCAGGCGAGGGACGGCAGAGGTCCTCTATTTTTCTCCGTTGTCCTTACAAAATGTCGCCAATGATTTATGGCACAACATTTTAGCCTTTCATCACCACTGACAAATTATGAAGAATTTTTACGCACGGTCTACATTCCCAGAACAGAGGTCGGAATAAAGACATTTTCGGGATCAAACATATAAAAGATTCCTATTAAACCCACACGATACGTGATATGTAACCGCGTACCTAACATGTAAAGGGCGAGGTCCATAACGAGATGAATTTATTATTATAGCAAGCGGGCCGATTTGGATTTAACAAACTGTCACGGTTTTGATTTTTTTTTTTATACAACATTGAAGATCGCTGACTCTGATTAATGCATGCGAAATGAATGAAAGTCGTACGTGAGATGCATGCTAATCACCAAGACGTCGTCAGGGCCCTCAGGGCGCCCGCTAGCTGGCGCGTGTGCACGCACCGGGTGAGCGACTAACTATTTTGGCTCAGTGATCCAAAAAGAATCTTCGAAACGAGAGCGTGCCACCTGTCCCGATCCTGGGCAACTTCCTGTCAGTTACTGACGCGAAGCTGAAGCAGATCCGCCACTTCGCTGTATTCCCAGCGACACCTGAGCTGACCCACCGGACGGCTACCAGTCGGTCGTCCCAGCCCTCTTGACAGCCCGTTCCTCTCTCATTCTGAGTAGGTGACCAAACCAGTGAAGTCTGTTTCGCCGATGATATTGGGCTCGGCCACTAACTCTTCGATCTCGGCATTTTTCCGGATTCTCCAGGTGTCATCGTCAGGTGACCGGGTTATAAAAAAATACATAGTACGAGTATGAGCAACGTTAACTGGCGCGGACGCGTGCGACGGATTTTACCTACAATGGCACACGTGTCGTATCGAAACCTAAATTCGAATCAAATTCTTGCGCTTCTTATTCGCTTCGCCATTCGCCTACCAAGTGTGTATCTAACTGAGAGATTATACTTAATATGATTTTCATTAAAATATTTTGAATTAATCTGGAAAAGTAACATCGTTCTTCAATATTAAATTAAGTAAGATATTTTCATAAGCGTAGAGCCAGGGATTTTGCACGAAGAAGAGGCGGCACCGGTGAGTTTGTTGGGAATTCTTGCCATAACTGAAATAATTTGTGAAGACATGTTTAGCGAGATGTAGACTTTATACCGGGTGTGGCCTGGTAACAGGAGCAAATAATTTAACTGTTGGCTATGCTCCTCAAATTGACCTATAATTGAACTAATTTTTACGGTTCACACCCACGTGTTTTTAGTCACTCGCGCGACCTGTTTCGGAGAGCCTAGGTCTCCTTTCTCAAGACAATACAATAGCGCCAGTGCAGCTGCAGCAGTAGTGAGCAGTAGTGTTTGGTGACCCAAACCCAAACCCACTACTATGCCCGCCTACTACGACAGTGCAAGATCTACTTTTATTTTCCTTATAGGTTGTGTGTCTAACTATTTTTATTTTTGTAGCCTTAGAAACTCTTTGAGAGATTAAATGTAGGTACTATGAGTACTTACGCCCTGTTCGTAATATACCATTTAACTCTCTTGCGACCGTTCTACTACTCCGATGTTAGTTTACATAGCAGCACTTGTATACTTATAATAGAAAAGCTATCTTTCTCTTTCACTATACATAATATAATATTTTTATCCTAAATTCCATAAGGATTGTAGGACAGAATGTAAAAAAACCGCTCTATTTTTATCTACTGATCGATTTTCAAATCGCTGCCTAAGATGTAATTTTTACAATCCCGTTGCTCTAAAAATCTCGGAAATTGTTCTTTAGGGACACCTATCTTTAAAGATAACCTTTAGGGCAAAATCGTGTTATAAACCTCGTTGTGGCCATTAAGGATCCATTAGAGGGAGGCCTATCGAAACCAGTGATTACGGTGAAAACATTTTTGCGTTAACAGAAAAGATAGCTGCGGTAGGCATTTTTGGTTGAGCCTAATTTGTTCACACAACGTTTTACAATGCATTATTTGTGAGAATGTAAGTTTTTTTGTGAAAATATTTATTGTTAGGAAACTAATACTATATATATCAAACAAACACAATAGGGTTGTTTCCATCTACAAATCTTAGAGCAGAATTGTATCCCAATAAATTCTTTTGGATTATAAGAACATGTTAAACTACTTTTAGGGGACCTTTAATGACCATATTTTTGTAAATATTAAATTTAAAATATCTTTTTGCACACGTCACGTGACCTAACTCGAAACGTCATTGAAGATTCTGATGACGTCACAACTCTCGGATTGACACTGTTGACAGTTAGGCGATAAACAACAAATGACAAATGTCAGTTGACAGTTCGTATCTTCTACGTGTGTATGTAGTTATGTGTCAAACCGTGAGCTGTGACGTCACACAATTTTCAAAGAGCGTTTTGGGCGCGAAAGCATCTGTCAGAATATATTTTGTTAATTTAACATATTTAAAGCCGTTTTTAATATAAAAGTTGAATTTTAGGGCCAAATATTGGAAACAACCCTATTGATGGTTGTTTTATCACAGTCTCTATGGCCACCTTCTGCGTCCATCATCAGATCAGCTCGATGGTACCATAGATAAAGATAAAGGTAAAGATAGTTTTTCTACTCGTCAACTGTAATGGTTGAATTAAGATTTCGTATACAAAACTGTAATTGAGTTCTTTTCATGTATGAGCTCCCAACTCAACTATAATATAAATTTCGAAACGGTTTAGTCAACTATAATGAAGTTGACCAATCACAGCTCGCCGCGGTCAAGAGGATATAACAAAACGATAGCTCAAATTTATTATTTATTTTTAGGTTGTGTAGTACAAACAATTGCTTCATAAGTCATAGACGCACACGTGTCACCCTTAATATAGCAACATCCATAGACTACGAACACCACTTACCGTTGCTTGTTAGTCTCCATAGGCTGGGGTGGCCAAAATTGAGAAAATAACTGTCTAATAATTAAATTTAGGATGGAGCAAGTAACAGGGCCTCATGAGTTACGAGGTGTCGTTACCAACCCGCCGGGGAGCGTACGAGTATGAAGGTATCGCGGCTGCTCGCGTATCTTAAATTGCTGTATACTTTTGATTTATTTACCTATAAGATTTTATTAGTTTAAAGTGCAATAGTGATATAATCAAGCTTTTCAATCTCGTACTTCACTTCACAGTACTCGACTGAAAAGCACTCTATTATACCACGATTGTATAAAATACTATTATTTTCCAAGTTGGCATATTACAATGCGCTTATGAACGTGAACGTGAAATAAAGCTACGCCGGCTCTAACCCTACAACTCTGACCCGAGATTTAAATCCCTCCTAAATTGGGACCAATATAGGACCGGCCAGAAACTCGGCATAATAACATACTATTGCATTGTCACCCAACTTACATACATATGTATGTGAAGTTTTAGCTCAATCGAATATTGGAAATTTAGCTTGCAACGACCGAAATTACATATATAAAAACATTGCAAGTAAATAAACGCTTGTAAAATATGTAAAAGTGTCACCAGTACCCCTAGTGTAAATAAATTCGATTTCGAAACGTGACGTACGCGTTTGCGTTTAGTCTCATTTTGTATTGGATTTAGAAAGAGCGCGCCAAGCGGGACGTTTTGGAAACTCAAAATCCTATACAAAATGAGACTTAACGCAAACGCGTTCGTCACGTTATGATGTCGATCAAATTTACACTAGGGGTACTGATCATAGTAGCATCTCACCAGTAACCTAAAGATTTCCTCTTTGTATAGTTTTTCATACAAATACGAGCAGCAGAGCGACACAGGTAGGTTGAGACAATGCGGCAAAGCAAACTTTAGAACAACAGCGCGGCTATAAAGGAACATAGCACTAGAAAAATGTTAGACACATATTTTCAACGATTTAGCTAAAGTTTTGTTATCCCGTGATTAACTTTTATCTATGATTAAATTTATTAAGAGCTTTCAATGTATCTCAACAAACGTTTGAATAAATGTCTGCAACAACAATGGGTACTCAGAATATCTTTATTTAAATGTATACAATCTTCTGTATTGCACAACAAGGAAATAATACATAAAGACAGAGGTAAACAACAGGCCTTATGACTAAAAAAATACTGATTAAGTGGTGAAAATCTATGAATTATCCTCATCAAACTCCTGTAATCCGACATTAAGGAAAGCTTATACGTGTTAAGCGTACAGCTGAACCAATTTTAGGTGAGGATTTAGGATTCACGATTTTTTTTTAATTTTTTTGGTTTGAATTCTATCACTATATATACCTTTAGCGTGCACTTTTCCTTTAAATGTATACACATAACTAATTCAAAATAAAAACAGTTCAAATTCATATAATAATTTCACGTTCTCAGCTTCTATCTATAAAACTGACTATCAGTTTCCGGTTTCTGTTCTATTTAGCTTCAGTCAGTTCTAAATGTCCGTAGCTTCGGAGAGATTAGAGCAACATCCCCCAGTATTGATATCTATTGTTGTGTCGACGCTGTTCGGTTTTCAAAAAGTTACAAATACAGATACCGCGCTACTCGTATCGAACAAGGCGCGTTAGTTTTATACGAGTTCTACCTCACGTCTTCTCATTTCACGATTTAAAACACCAGAAAGCTATCACGCAGCAAGTAAGTAGCAGTAGTTCTTTCTTCAAAACATATTTACAAACAAACAGTAAATAAATAATAAATAAATATTATACGACATTATTACACAAATTGACTAAGTCCCACATTAAGCTCAATAAGGCTTGTGTTGAGGGTACTTAGACAACGATATATATAATATATAAATATTTATAAATACTTAAATACATAGAAAACACCCATGACTCAGGAACAAATATATAATAAAGTAGTTCTACCTATGGACAAAAATATCAGTTTTAACATTTCTTTTATATCTCTGGTTCCTATTTAGCCAACGTGATTAAACTAGTCTGCAATTATAAACCATTAACAAGTGTTTAAAGGAAATAAAGAGTTTTGTGACATTGTCAATAGTTTATGATTTATTTATTTAAAACTTTATTGCACAAAGGAAAAACTTAATGTACAAAAGGCGAACTTAATGCCATGAGGCATTCTCTACCAGTCAACCTTTATTTATGAACAAAATAAAGTCAGAATCTGGAAAATGTCCACAAGTAGAGCACTTGCCACTATGATTTATGTATCCATGCCAAATTACAGCTTGCTTGCAATAACCATCACGGAGCAAAGCCGCGGACGAACGGGCAGACGCTACAGACGGACATGGCGAAACTATTAGGTTTCCTAGTTGACTATGGAACCCTAAAAAGTGATGAAGGTAATTCACACCGTATATTTAACAGGTGCACGCTTATTTTTAGTGAATATTATATTAATATACCGTCTACATACTCTGCTCACATATTAATTAGGCAACTTTCAAAAAACCGTTCACCGGGGACCGTAGGGCTGGCTCCTTCCTCGCCCGACGGATCGGCATAGCGATCCAAAGGGGGAACGCAGCCAGCCTTATGGGAACCCTTCCACAGGGATCGAACCTGGATGATCTAGCTTAATATAAACTAGCTTAAAATAGTAACTTTTAGTTTTGTAGATAGTTTTAATAAATCTGATTCCAACTGATTCTTACTCTCTATATTACTGCCTCTTTTTTTTTTTTACTGATGTTATGTTACCCTAATGTTATCCTGAGAATTTAAATTCTAATGAATACCCTCTGTATTTGCATACTGTTTAAATCAGTTGGAAAAGGTGAAACGTATTTCTTTTACACTAACACATGTAATCTTTACCCTTTTTCTGCAAATAAATTATTGTTTGTTTGTTTGTTTAAAAAGTATTATGTTGTTAGTAGGTATGCTACGTTAAGTGAATATATCAAAACTGATTAGACTGACTGATTAGAAGACTAAGCAAAAAAACTATATTAAATCAAATTAGTCAGACTGTGGAATGAGCAGACAAGCACAATCGGTTGCGTTGCTCAAGGTTAGGTTGAAGAAGCTGTGGTTATCTGACTGCTAAATAATTTTCCTTGTAGTGTATGTGTGTTACTAATTATTTTCCACTCTTTTCATTCTTTGTTTAGCTTAATTTTCTTGTTACTTTTTTGTGTAATATATGTATGTTTATCCTATAAATTTTGTATGTATTTGTATCCTCTACTTTCTGATAACTTGTTGTACATGTAACTGCATTTGTCACGCTCTTCTCACTCTCTCCTCTCATCTACTCAAAGGTTAACTGGAAGAGATCCCTTAAAGGGATAAGTTCGCCTTTCTACTTAGCTTTTACTAATTGTAAGTTACTTTTTACAAGCTTTTATTTACTTTCACCTGACCGTTGTCTGTTTGTAATCAAATCTTGCAAGTTAAATTTGATCCACTTCCCGGTTTCCGATTGAGCTGAAAATTTGAATACATATGTAAGTCGGGTGATCGAGCTGATCTGATGATGGAGACAAGAGGTGGACATAGAAACTCTGTGATAAAACAACGCAACCTAATTGTGTTTGGGGTTTTTAGAATTTGCTCGATGAGTATTAGTTGCCTGTGGAATGAAAAGTACAGTCAGCGATAAAAGCTTGTACCAAAAATGAAATTTTTGCCAAAAACTTAATATGATGTGTTTTTGTACAATAAAGAGTTTACTACTATGATTCATCCGTCAAATATAGTATCTAAATACATAAACGACAAATATGCAAAGCAGAAATAACATGATTTGTACGCGCTACCTATTTATAATTCAACCCTCGGAACTCACTAAAAAAATAAAACTTCCCTTACACTGACGATATTTTATTCAAACTTGTTTTGACCTCTGTGACCCTTAGTGACTGTAACGCAAACATAATCAACTCCAATTTCCTGTTAAGCCTTTACAGACAATTAAGCCTGTCAAATTTTTATCGCTCTCACCCCTTTAGCAGATTTTTAATTAACAACTTCTGATAACAGTCAAAAATCAACCTTAATAATAAACACGAAATCTCAAGGTCCTATAGCGTTACCCTGCGGCACAACTACGAAGTTTAAGCAGGTATTGCAAATTGATTCTTGTCTATATGAGTAAAAGATTGATAATTGTTTTGCTTTCGAGAGTTCCCATAAAATGCTTGTAGGTTACTGGGTTATCGTTTAATAGCTATGTGTGAAACTACTCTAAATTTAATGAGGTGTAATTCGAGTCGTTATCGTTGGAATGGCCGTTTAAATGTTTGCTGGCTTCCGTATGTCTGTTTATGTGCTAAATCTTTACCTGCATATTTTGTACAACTTAAGTACTTTACGTGTAACTGGATGGCTGACAAAACCAGCCTCAACAGGAACGACAAATTTTTAAACTTGACGCCTGATTACCTACCTGATGCTGGTGCGGTGGATTCTGAGTAGAGGTCTCTACTCAGATTTTGAAAAATCAAAAACCCTTAAAAATCTTCATTAAAATGTCGTTAAATAGAATTAGTTTTAAGAACAAGATCGCGGCGTTCAAATCATATCCATTCAAGCTCATATTAAGATTTCTAGTCAGAATTGCGCTTGCATAGCGTGTTCTACGTACACATACTTGATTGATTGCATCAGACATAGACTCAAAATGTTGCCAGTGCAATAAACAAGAAATAAATGTCGTATATGCTTGATAATTTATTCCACGAATCCCTGAAAAACTACCTCCATTATACACACGTGACCTGTTTGCACACAAAGGTAGACGTGGCAAATCGCATACAATATCTCATCCCGTGAGAGATGGGTAGAATTTTCAGCTCGTTGAATCTGCAGCTCGAAAGCATGAAATAGTTTCTCTGCATGACTTATCTGAAATATTTTAGGCCCCTATGTTTGCTTTTATACCCTTATAGTTTCGCCATGTCCATCTGTCTATCTGTCCACGGCTTGACCCATTGATTGTTAGTGCTAGAAAGCTGCGATTTGTCATGGATACATACATCATGCACGGCAACAGAACGGTTAAATAAAACTATTTTAAATATATATTTTTTATGGGATTTTGTTTTTAATTCTCATTGAACAGATTCTAGAACCTCTTATACCTAACACTTAACTGGCCACTTATCGTGACGCCGAATCATAATGGCATTTAAGACAAACAATTTTTGATGATACTTTTTAAATATAATTCTTTTTTGTTCGGTAAATGAAAACAAAAAAAATTATATAAAACTTTGCCTAATATCTATTTAAAGTTAATAGATTTAATGTAAAGTACAGTCAGCACCAAAAGTAGCGGATCAAATAACGCTTCATAAGTATCTACCATTCTGTATCAGCTTAACAAAAAGTGATGTCTTTAATATTATAACAATTAAGACTGTAAAAGATATACTTTTGATCGTGAATTTTAGAAATTTATTTATATTTGGAAAAGTTATCCGGGATGTCAGATACTTTTGGCGCGTTGTTCTATCCGCTACTTTTGATGCTGAGTGTACCATCTCTTAAAATATCGGTAACTAATGCTTTATACACGTCTTACTGTTCTCATTTAATTATACTATCGTTTATAACATAGAAAAATCAAAATTTATAAAGTGTTACAGTTATAGATAGTTTTATTCACAGGGGAGATATGTGTTCGAAGTTCCTCATAAAATACTAAAATGTCACCAAATCTGTCTTTAACATCTCTCTAGCTGCCATTAACATCGACCCTACGAAAACTAGGGTGACTATAAAGCGTGAAGTTTTCACAAAATAGAGGCAGCTCCAAATACGTGTCACGGCAGACAAAAGATCTGAAGACGGCACAAAGCCTGACGCTGATTTAAACCGGTGCAACGTTTGCACAAGATTGCTGTTCTTTATTATATAGTTGGGTTAACAAGATTCTACTGGAAGCCTAGTCTATTTCATTCGAAGACTGGGTTTTGATCGATTTACTGTTAGTAAATGAACTTTACATTAGTGCTCTTTTGCATATAAGAGACATGTTTCCGCTTTATATGCGATTTCGGTCGATCCGAGGAAAGAAAAGTACATGTGCATTTATAAAAACACGGCTAAGTATTAAACTTCAGTAGTATTTCTTGAGGGTGAGGAATTCAATTATCAGTTTAGGTAAAAAATAAAATGTGGAGTTAATTATCGGAATGAAAATTGTACTACAAATTCATTTAAAACCAAAATTTCAATTGCTTCTCGTAAAAAAAGAGAAAAAAACATAGAAAGTTCAGTGTTCTAGAGCAGAAAGGTATCATTTTCTGCACACTTTTTAGAACAACAACGACCCATTTTCAGAGTATGAGAAATGAAAAATGCATTTCAAATCGGCAGACAAGAATACACGTTGTCTAAAATTTAATCGGGCGTTTTATACCGCGCTGTGCAAATATAATGTAATACGGCGAGGTGCCTCAACTGAGCAATAACAACGGCCATTTTTGGAATACTGGGACAGTAACATGAAGGCCGTGTTATACGGAACGGAAAGACGGAGTGATAATAACACTTATAGCATTGTTTTCTTTTTTACTTATTTTAAGACAAACATCACAGGTGGGATAGAAAATATTGAAGACTGACATCATATATTACACACGTGCCTCATCATTATAATTGAAGGTGGTGATATTTACTATGCTTACATTTTAGCATTGTGTGTATGTATCTAACTTCTAAGTATAAAATTGGATGTGTGAAGCACAAAATCACCATGACATTAATCTTTTAAGTTCAAACATCTTAGAAATATCTAGTTACTAGAGACATCTACAACAACTACAAGGCATGTGACGCTATATCGGTTTAAAGACATTTATTTCTTATAAGTAATTACATTTCACTTATAAAGAAGTAGAAGGATATGTTCATATTCATATTCGTATATTTATAATAATTAATAATTCATATTACATGTCACTTTTCATCCTAATTACATTAAAATCGTTATATAAATTAACAATTACATTAAATTAACAGTTAAATTAAAATTAGCATAATAAATACAATGTCAAATATAAATAATTACATCTACCTACAGTTATATTAGGTAATTACTAAATAAAATTAATAAAATCTGCAAAACTGTAGAAAGATGGAGGTCCTATATGGAGGTCATAACTCTTGATTTATTTACTACTCCCCGCAAGTAGGCAGTTACAGTGAAGGTACCTGCCGGCAGATTTTGCAGGTTAATAAATGTACCGTTACGAACTAAAATATGTTGTTATTTTTCTTATACAGTTTTTGATTGATTACGTCGTTAGCAGTTAAATAATCCTAGACATACTTAGGAATTTATAGTGTCGCTTCGCCTAGTTTCTCAAAGGAAGTATCTCAAATAAAGTTTAAGTGGTACTTTAGCATAGCGAGTGTGGTTCTTATTTTCGAACCGAGCACCCGTTGCCTAAGTGCCGAGATCTGGGACAGAAATAGCTTAAATGTATTTGCGTCTCGATGCTGAAGTACGTAGTACAATGTATGGCTGGTTAAGTTTTATATTTTTAGGGTTACTATAAAAAAATTGGAGTCTTTAATTTTATGTATTATAGAAAACTGAATTTTGATTTTATTACTGCGGGAAGGGTCATGATTTTGAGTGGTCAGAAAAATAATAAAGGTCTCATGTTAATCATTTTCTTTCACAAGTATTTGAACCCGGAATTATCCCGTTTCGTAGACAGCGTGTCTACCGACGGAGCAAACTATCTCAGGTTGTACTAATTGCTCATTAATAAGTTTGTTTCCACTTAATATACTTAAACTAGTTTCTCATATAATCAAAGAGGGTCTTTAGTATAAAACTTATACATTTCTGTCTGCAAAAGTGGAACGAAACGCTTTGAAAGGCCATCCATTAAACGATATTGAAAGTTTTAGAATCGACGCTCGTAATCTTGCGTTCTTTTGTAGATTTATGTTCGAATCATAGAGAAATGAGTAACATACGAGTAGAGTGCTAACTCCATACATCAGTTTTCTTACCAAAATGCTTATTATTTTTGTAGTCAACATTTAGCATCGAGCAGCGGATTTATCAGTACTGCTATTTGACAATACTTAATTAGATATCGCGACGAACAAAAAGTCTAATGTTCAACAATTTTCAGGTAATATTATAACCGGACTAAGCGAAACTGTATTTTCAACTCGTTCTGCTTGTAATATTAGTTGTTTTTGAGCAATACACTTTCCGTCAGTCGCGACACCCGTGACATCTAGTGTCAAGTAGCGGTACTGATAGTATATCAGTGATATATCCGCAACTCAGGCTAGATGTCGACTATGAAAATAATAAGCGTTTTGGTAAGAAAACCGATGTATGAAGTGAGCACTCTATGCTTACTTATTTCTCTATGGTTCGAATAAAATATAGCTAACTACGAACAAAAAAAAAATACAAATCAAGTACATAATCAGGAGCCGATTTTTGAATTTCGAGCGCTCGAACTCGTTACTCAAAAATCTGTGGAAAACGGCCAAATGCCATTTTTGACATACAAGCGATAGAAATTGGGAATCTAGTAGCGTTGACCAATCGTTTTCAAGTATATTAGTAGAATTTAAATGCCTAGGAGTGGAAATAGTACTGAACGAAATACACGAAATCGAGCGGTTGAAATTAAAAAATCGGCCCCCTGAAGTCCTATTCTATTCTTTAAGCATTGATTCTGCCAGGCTCAACTACCGTTATTTGTTTTACAAGGAGGCAAAGTCCTCGTGCTTGTGCTTATCTTTCGGTTGCTCGGGTATCGATATTAATAGCCGAGCAAGCGAAAGATTCCAATTTTGGATTTGTAGATTTAGGTAGGATAAATAAAACAAGAACTGGGGTATGTTAACCCCTCTCCTCCTGTATCTATGGTATTGGTGTGTATCTTTGGTGTTTTTAACGATTTACTGTCGAAATAACTTAGAAATAAAGCCTCGTTGGTTAATACGATTATAAATTATTTAATAACAGTCATACCTTTAAAAAATCCGTAGGCGTTTACTAACCTAACATATCTACAACTGTTTTCGTTAATCAAAAAATAAAAATATCAAACGAATCGATTTGAAAGAGAGTATAATATTTGGGATTGGGAACCGTTTACATGTAACATTTACACATACACATGAAACGTCATAACGCAAAACCATTCACATTTAAAAATATATATATCTAATAAATTGTTATATCTGCTTCCTTGTTCTTCCGTTTATTCAGTCATCAGTAAACAGAACAATATCTTTTATACGGATTAGATCGAGATTTAGGTTTCGAATTCATTGTGTATTTTCAAATTTGCGCGAGTGCCACGTGACACGACTATCGTGATCGTGCGAGCCGAGCGGCAGCCCGCTGCTATACGCCTGCCCGGGAGGCGCGCCGGCCAAATATACCTAAACCGCGTAGGACACCCCCCTGCCACCGCATACGACAGACAGAGCTTAGGCTTTGATGATCTTTCAAGAGCCCTATTACTCTTGATTCATATTGCTGGGCTGGGCGTTTAGCCCTAAATAGTCATTGAAATGTCCGTGATAGCCATAACGATTATGAGTTTTAGCGGGTAGTAAAATTAGTATGGAGCACCGGCCTCGGCAGTTTTATGAAGAGTTTACGGTTATGGCACTCCAATTGCTTGATTCTTGGATAATAAAGAGTGATAAAAAGCAGACTATCGAAATATGTTTTTTACTTAGAAGATTACTATAAGTCTTAACTATTACTTTACGAGAAAACGAATTATCTTACGAGTACTTGTTTATATATATAGTATAACTACTTACCAATTATTTTTTTATAAATCCTTCGTCGAATGTTATATTCTTTGATAGTCTTCTACGTCCTCTTTGGCGCATACGGTTAAATGAATTACGTATATTCGTGATCCGTCAGTATCGGAGGTACAAGAGTTACATGAAAAAATCATTCATTCAATAAATATACCCCATTTTACAAAACAACTCTTCTGCCAAACTGCAGGAAAGTTTGTTGGCAGAGGCACTCCCTTAAAACATAGATGGGTAGACTTTAGCTAAATAGCTAATTTAATTGCTAAGTACATCTTATTGCTTATGTAGATAACTTCAATTTGACTTTGTTTCATAGAAACTTTTTGTAACATGTACCTAATCAAATATTAAAAGTGTGATTGATTTGCTACTTTTAGGTGCTGCAATAGGTGCAACATACATGTTGCAGGTGGATAACATCTTTAAAAAAACCGTTAGAAAAAACCGGCCAAGTGCGAGTCGGACTCGCACAGGAAGGGTTCCGTACCATTATCTATAAAAACGGTCACCCATCCAAGTATTGACTCCGCCCGACGTGCTTAACTTCGGTGATTGGATGAGAACCTCGAGATTGGAAAGAAATATTTATTTTATTCTGTTTTTAGTATTTGTTGTTATAGCGGCAACAGAAATAGATAATCTGTAGAAATTTCAACTGGCTAACTATCACGGTTCATGAGATACAGCCTGGTGACAGACGGACGGACGGACAGCGGAGTCTCAGTAATAGGGTCACGTTTGACCCTTCCGGTACGGAACCCTAAAAAGCGTTCTCAACTAAAATTACAAAACATGGAAGGCAAGTAAAATTGTTAAAAAAAATATTTATATTCGTCCAATTTACGAAAAGATAAGCCAAATACTCTCAATATTTATTTGTATAAAACGACTCCGTGTTCATTGGTAAAACAATAAACCAAATAAAGCAAATACCGATTCTCCCGAGGCGTATAAAAAGTTTCGACCGTTGTTGTACAGTCAGCATCAATAGTAGCGGATGAAACGCCGCGCCAAAAGTATCTGATATTCCGGATAACTGTTCCAAATATAAATAAATCTCTAAAATTTACATTCAGAAGTATATCTTTTACCGTCTTACATGTTCTACATATAGAACCACCTCATTTTGTTAAGCTGTTACAGAATGGTAGATACTTTTGAAACCTTGTTTGATCCGCTACTTTTGATGCTGACTGTACGAAATGATCAAAAAATAGGGAGGTTGTTTCGCACCCACGCTTTGAGAGAAACGCTTCGCGATGAAACTTTGGCGATAGATAACGGGCCCGCGTCAAACTTGCAATATCGTGCCGCCTGCTCGACTCAAACAGTAGCAACAGCCTACGCAATGATATAAAACGCAGCGGCTTTTAATCAACTTGCATTGGGTTAGTTTATTCAGGTCATAACTACGGTATTATAACTAGTGGCTCTGTGAGCTGTAGACATAGCAATATTGTCGTTCCTAAAGTTCATGTAGTAAATTATTGATAATGTCTGATCTGCAATACAGTCACAGTCACACAAGTTTTCCAGCAAACGAAAATAATGAATATTGGTCTGTATGAGATAATGCAAGTTACATTATTAATAAAGTACATGGCTGGAATTACTAAATAAGAAATGAAGACTGAAGGTTGCTGGTAATAGTTATTTGTTTTACAAGGGGGCAAAATTAATGTTTACCCGCTCGTTTAATAGTGATACCCGAGTAGGCACAATATTTCAAAACTGAACCACGAGCGTAACAAGTCATTCGAAAAGTAGAATTTTAAGCGTTGCAAGGGTTTCCAGGCACGAGGGTTGTAGCCTCCGTGCAGGTCAGGATCTCGACGACTTAAATAAAACTTCGATTTATAATGAAGTGAAGTATAATCTTCCAAAGGGGTACTGGTTTACAAGGGTTCTTGTCAAAACAGTTCAATGTATAAAATAGGTGTTGATAGTATGGAGGATGATGCAAGAGTGATTTGCAATATTTGACGAGTACAAAAGGTGGTTATAATTTAGATGCTTCTAATTGGCCGCGATAAAGAAAATGTGGAGCGCTCCTATTGGTGCTTTTAAAAAGCCTCCGAATACTAGCCGAGCCCTACGGCTGCGTTTAGCTACTGCATTGATTTTTATATAATAATAAGTTGCATTCGCAACAAGGGTTAAACTAATTTGGGAACGAGTGAGGCACAAAATTTTTCACCACGCCAGTGCGACGAAAATACTAATAAAAATACGAAAATACAAATCAAATCTAAATGAACGTTATTAAATATTTATCATTCAAAATTATCTTTTAAAAGTCAATTCTACCAGCCAACTCAAAGTTTCTCAACTCAACTTTATCTATCTCCTCCTCTCATATGTATGGTAAACTTAATAAATTAATAGTTTAAAAAACACTAGAAAAATACGCTTATATAATTGCACGTAAAACCTGATCGTGTTCTAAGCCCATTACGTGACCTTTCTCACAAGTGCAAACACGACTATGATACGATATTCCATCATGGAATGCCAGTGCCTATCTCCCGGCTTCATCATCAGACCTTGAAACCTAATCGTGGTCAAAGTTCATTACAAGACTTTTCTAACAAATCCAAATACAGCTATGATACGATGTTCCGTCATGAAATTCCAGTTCATATCTTCCGGCTCCATCATCTGATCAGTTCGACAGTACCATATTATTATATTGTCATCAGAACTACATACAGCTGCCAATTTTCATGACGCTTCGATTCTTGGAAGATGGTTAAATTAGTTACCTTAGATTATATTACATAGTTACATACAGGTCGACCTAATAAAAGCGTGTTAATTAAAAACTCAAGTTTTCATTAGTATGTTAACAATCAAGAGCGCCTACCAACAGGTGTGGTGAAAAAAACTGTGAAAAAAAGGTGTTCCGTGATTTATTATTTAAGAGCCGATTTATGAGTCCCGAGTTAAACAGAGGGATAGGATTTATTATGTTGATCACACGATTCTCAGGTATCATTATCAAAACTTTGAAATAGAAATAGAAATTATTTATTGTCAGACCAACAGGTAAAAATATAAAAGATGTTAATGGTAATATGTCCTTGTCCGTAGTCTACCACATTTATGGTGTACAATATTGAATGTCATGCACAACATGCAGTCAAGTTATTTACATTATTTACATACAACATATAACGCAGTATTTTATACAATAAGGTCCCCAACTTTATGTCATTACGCTACATCTGTATATGTCAAGTTAATCATTATTATTATTACATTAATATTTTATAATTTGCCATTGTTATTTATAAAGGAAAGTGGAGAATTTTTTGTTGGAATAATTATCGATCGAGTTAAATGGTAACTTTAAATTCGGAACTAAATCATGTAAAATTCATATCGTCTGTCGAAAAGTGAATGGTTTGTTCATGCAAATGTTGTAATTATTTTGAAGCTGGCAAAGTAACCCCTTTTTAACCTTGTTGTGTAAATTGATGTTTTCTCTTTTCAGGACTCTATTTAACTTTAAAACTAGTGTGAAATAATAGTAAAAAAAATATAATAAAAGGAAGCGAAATTATAATCCAATCATTTATTTTTAATTATTTTTTAATTCTGTACATAGCTGGAACACAAATTTTAAATACATTTTCTTAGCATTACTTCCACACATATTTACTATAATATAATTATGTTTTATATAAAAAAATATATAACCAGTTTACAATTACAAAGTACTTAAAACAAATGGGTATAAAATTGCAATTATAACTTGGAGAAATCGTAGTAAATAAAGCTCTTGAAATTTATCAATCCTTAACATTAAGTAGAAAATATTTTTATTTTATATTACAGAGAAAATGGAAAATTCTACATTTTTCTAAACTTATTTATAATTTTTAAACAGTACAGTGCGTACGGATAACCGTTAAATACGATAGAAATTTTGAATGATTTGGTTTGTATGTAATACTGCAATTAAATAATTTAATTATCCCTTAATAATATTTATAAATTATTCCCATACTTCAAAAACTGACTAGTATAGACAAACTTTATAATATACGCGTTGTACAAATACTACAACCGTAATAAGTACTAAGATTTTTTCCTTTTATCAAGTATTTCGTGAGGTCTCGACGAGAGGACACGAAGGCAATTAATACTAATAAACTTCAAAGCGTAAAACATAGCTTCAAGTGTTATTTTCAATCGATTAAATATGTTACTATATCTCCAAATGACAATTTTAAACTCCAAACTAAGATAATATTGAAAAGTATTATGAGCATAAACTTATATGTGAGCGCAATTATTGACACACATGCATCAACATCTTAGAGAAGAAAGTGTCTTGACTCTACAGAAAAATAGTAAATCTCTTAACTTTTATGACTAGGTTATATATTTTAAATATTTAACACTTAATTGTGGTATTATTTACAATGTTTGATATATTAACAGGAATCATTGTAACTTATACTACTTAAATACAACATACTGATGAAATGCGATTGTCCAAAAGTAACTCGTGCTCGTATCGTATCAGTGTATAATATTGTGTTTGCGCCACATAAAAATAATCTTTCCTTTATTATCTATTCTGACTTCCTTGTCGAGTTATAAATATATAGCAAAGCGGAAAAAGAAGTGTGTACATGACACATTTCAATTTCAGAAGTAAAATTCACAATACGATATTCCATGCACAAGAAAATAATAATATAAAACAAAAAGGGATCCATGTCTCAGTGGATGCTCATGGAGTAAAACAGAATCAGAAAAAGTAAAATTATTTCGGTAAGTTATTCCGCATTTCCACATTGATTCATATTTAATAGTACATTGTGCAACGAGGGGGGTAAGCGAAATATTATTCCCGACAGCCGCAGGCCGAGTTTGCAATATTCTTACCCCCGGAGTTACACACAATGTTTTTCATCACACTTGCGAAGAAAAAACTAAATTTTAAGCGAAATAATTCTTAAATACGGCGACATTTCAAACATTCGTCCGCCATATTGTCATTGTTTGACAGGTTAGACATCGCAGGTACACACCTATCTGGCATTCTGCCACTATTGAAAATTGTGTAAAAATAATTAAAACGGCTGTTAAATTAATTAAATTAAATATTTTTAATCACAAACAAAAACATTAAAATAGAAACGTCAGTATTTTAAAAGTAAACCTACATGGCTCGTATGAATTTGTGACAGAATAAAAAAAAAGCTATAACTCGCTAGCGAAATATAGATTATTTTATTCCACAATCTATAACTCCCGCGGGAACAATATAGGCCTTGGTCATTTAGTACACTTGCACGAAATAAGATCTTTTTCGACCAAGTATGATGAAAAATAATATAATGTAGGCAGATCCACAATGTGTCCGCCTGACTGGATGCCTGCCACAAACATCCAAAATTGGAATTCGTTATCTACTATTGATATCGCCCTGCTTCAGAGAGGCAGATAACAAAATTTCAATTTAATGTTCCAGATAGAAAAAGTACTAAGTAAGTAATCGTGTTTACAAAACTGTCAAATACACGCAAATTTTGATTGCGTGTATTTGATTGATTTTAAATATTCCTAGAGACCGAGTGTGAGAACAAAATAAAATTGTAAATCTAACAGCAGCTAAATTTATGAATTGGATAATGACTCGATGTATGCGTTTTTGGCACACTCATAATTTATACGTTAGCGATCGAAAAAACTAAGAAAAAACTGCTCTAAATTCGCCTAATACTTTATTAAAAAATTCTCAGAATAAAAAGTAATCGAGGTTAAAGGTTCGAGGCTAATGAACAGTCCTGGAATAGCTTCGGAAGTCGGAGTCCAGTTGAGTTATGTAAACAGCTTCTAACATACGTACAGACCAAATAAACAGATGCAACACTGAATTATTTCTTTAAGGATGTTAACACGTGACAAAGATATGACTAGTTTTAAACAATTTTAATATGAATTAGGTGTCGATCAAATCTTGAATAGAATCAGGCGTTACTTTGTGGAAATCCATACTTATTAATAAAAGAAATATTACTTTGCTAATCCGCGAAAAAATAACTTGCAAGCAGTGCTAAATCGCCTACTTGCGCATTTTTACATGCAATTAATGTTCCCACCCTCCCACCGGAAAAATAATTACGCAAATAAATATAACAACCCACCGCTAAAAGTACAAAACTCGACTCGTTTTTCACCTCTCTACGAGGCACTCAGCAGCAGGATTAGCAAAGTAATATTTTTTGTTTTAATTAGTCGATCGAATCGTTTTTGGGGCATGAGTAACATAGGCGTCATTGTCATTTGGTTTCCAGAAATGTGAGAATGGAGTATAATAAAAATCGGTTTAAATTATTAATACTTTACGTTATTCTAATTAAACTTATTTATTGTTTATTTAATGAAGACCCATTGAATTGAGCTTTCTGTTCTCGTATAGCTGTAAAGTATAGTTTACAAATAACTTCATTATAACGCGGGATGCGGGATATAAATAGGTAATATAGAACTGCTTCACTCTTTACATAATTTAGTGCTGTTATGATAATAAAATACTATAGCCTACTAATTTAATATGCACATCAGAGTGTAAAGCAAGTGAAGGTAAAAAAAACTCACTACAAAAAATATTCCTTTGCTAATCCGCAAAAAAATACGAAAATACGTGCTAGTCAATCAGTGCTAACCCGTTATACTTACTTGCGTGTTAGCACTGGTTGACTAGCATGTAATTTTTTCGCGGATTAGCAAAGTAACGCCTGATTCTATTCATTATTTAAAAAAATTCACGATAAATATATAGGTATGAAAAACGCTCACCCCTGGCTAAGTAAATAGTCGTACCGTTTGTCCACATATGTTGCATGTGTTTGAATGAGTCGCGAATAGTTAGTGCAAAAAACTGTCCAAGTTCGAGTCGGTCTCGCGCCCCGACTAATGTTTTCCATAAGTCCGACCCTCTCTTGATCATTATTTGTATGTTTCTTGCGAGGGTCCGACCTTATTATATTACATTATTATTTTATTTTAGGTATCTTAATTATTTGTTGTTGTTTTGGCAACAGAAACACTCTTTTTACAGAAACACATCTAGGTGTTTATTACGGTTCGGTGACGTGCAGATCTGGGATAGACAGACAGACTGTGGAGGTAGTAATAGGGTTCCGTTTGTCATGCTTTGGGTACGGAAGCCAAAAAAACGGTCAATAGTAAACTTGTATTTATATTTTTTATATTGTCGTAAGCTATATTATCATTAAATTATTATGAATAATCCGTTTATCATTTACTGTTTTTTTTAAAGAAACAAGTAATGTAAACCTGACTTACCCCTTCTCAAAAAGTATTGAAATAAAAGTTGTAAAGTTGGCGAAGTTTCCGTGTTATTTTCTTGTCCCTTCGGGTATCTAAATCTGAGTGAGGAAGTATTCAATTTGTTCTGAGAGATTTACAAGGAAGTGCCAATGTCAGGGGCTGTCAACCCCTATTACATTCGTTAGGATTGTTTCGATATATATTTAACGAACATAAATTCAATTTAACCGTTTTTTTGTTAAGGATCGCTTTGATCATGAGAGTTTTCGTGGGATGAAAAATGGGATGTTTTTCTGTTATATTTTTCAATAATAGAGTAATTACACGCCTATGCCCCAATGATCCGTGACTCAGTGACAATATCGAATGATGTTAAGTGTAGTTGAAAATTTGCTTTGACATAGCCTCTGGCACGAGTGGATTCAATAAAAATAAGTTTATGGCAAAAAAATCATTTTTGGTACGAGCTTTTATCGCTGACTGTACTTTTCTTACCACGTGCAACGAACACTCATCGATACAATTTTAAAACATCTAGCACAATTATGTTGCATTGTTTCATCATAGAGTTCCTACGCCCATCTCCTGTCTCCATCATCATATCAGCTCGGTAGGTACCTGGATCCCTTTGTTTGACATAATTATTGGAAGTCATAATATAATGATTGTCAGATTATCATTAGTCATAATTCTGAAACCGTTAACTTTTTAGGATTTTCGTATCCTTCGATATTTCGTATATTAATTAGGTTAGGTTTGTTTTATGGCATTCCTGAAAAGTTACGCGTTTCTGAGTAGACTAACGAAAATGCGGACAAACAATATATTATGTCTTAAAACTTTATGGAAAAAATAGAGACCTTGATGGTACCATAATATTACATTGTCACCCGACTTACATATGTATTCAAATTTTCAACTTCATCAGAAACCGGAAAGTGGGTTAAAATCTTACAAAATTTGACTTGTACAAACATACATAGGTACATTGCAAGTTAAATAAAAGCTTGTAATATGAAAGTGCTGACATTGCGGTACATCTTTCATTGTGATCATGACAAAGATGACCATTTAATCATATTAGCTGCTGCATATCACACATTCAAGCACTTCTGAAAATGTTATTATTGATAGAATACGTAAATTATATCGGACGTTTGTATAAATTCTATACAGTGTTAAACATTGTAAAATGTATTATGTACATTCGAAATTGACAAACTTTGTTGACAAAGTTTTTATTTTTTGTTCCGAGACAGTAATAAATAATAAATTGTACTTAATTGAATACATCCATGATGCTTATAAATATCTCACTCACACATAATTTATAAAATAGTACATCTTAAAATCTTAGTATCAGGATCAATACGTTTTATAGCAATTGAATATTATGTTTTTCTCAAAGTTCGGTCCGCAGTCGTAGCTTACCGGGTTTAAATGGCAAAAAAAAACCATGAACGGTTTTGTTTAAATTCCCACATCATTTATATTTCGTGAGCGTATATGTATTATTTGTTCAAAACGAGGTTTAATAAAATTATTACTTGTACATTCGACAATACCAAATGGAATTGTAAATAAGTTTTTGGCAAAAATTTCATTTTTGGTAGAAGCTTTTATCGCTGACTGTACTTTTCTTTCCACTGGAAAGTTACTTAAATACTCATCGAGACAATTCTAGTAACCCCAACCACAATTAAGTTGCGTTGTTTTATCTCTTTTCGTTCTGGTGGTTATCTGCAATAACCACCTTTTATCGACCAATTTGTTTAGTAACAGAGCCATCTATGGTTAAAGTATCCTATTACGTGGTCAACAAGAAGGCCTAAGTTGGATAACAATGTCATTCGCAGTTCGCTCGACGGCTGTTTGTTGAACTAAATTTTTATTCGAAAACCGCCGTTTACGGAAATGTGAAAGTGTGATTTTGCTGGCAAGTAAAAAAATTATAAATAATCGTTTTTTTGCTGTGTTTTGTGATACGTATTATGAAATATACTTATTCATTTATTTTAAGTGAAAAATATTTACATTTAGATTTATAACTTTTGGTAGAAGTGAACTTATTCAAAGTGGTTAACAGCGATAACCACCGTGGCATAATTGTTTTTTTTTACTCGATTTTTTTTTTGTAAAAAATAGTTTCACATGTAATAAAAAGTGTTAAATATTCAGGTTTTAAAAGGTACCTTTAAGTAAAAGTTGACTTATTCAAGGTGGCTAACAGCGATGACCACCGTGACACAAATATTTAGGTATTAAAAAAGGTTTAGGTAATAATATACTTCAAAACGGTCATAAATATAATAATTATTTCTGTTTTAGATACTAATTTAACGATCGAGAAATCGAAAACGCTTTAATATATGAAGATATACCTTTAGACAATGATAGTATTTACAAAAAACTCCAAAAAGACCCGAACTGTTGCCTAGATAGACTGTGCCTAAAGGATTTCAGACGTCATGTTTATCAAGACATGCTAGCCCCTGCTTATGTTAATGCCAGCAGCGGGAGAGCAAACAGCAGTTCTAGGAAGAGCAACATTAACTCGCCGACTTATGCATCTATAAAAAAAACAAACCCTTTGTACCAACTTCTATAAGGCATGCAAGTAGCCAATCATCTACCAATAACAGGTACATCGCGACGATGCACTGTGTGGAGCTGCAAAATATGCAAAGTACCACTTTGCTACCGTAAAGAGGGAAATGCGTGGTTTAATTCACAATTTTGTTTTGTATATAATACAATATTTTTGCAAATAAAACTGTGTACTTGTTTCACGGTGGTTACGCCTACTAACCACCCTGTAAAACACCCCCTTCAAACAGAAAATGAAAAAAAGTCATGGATTTTCATATTATTAGCCCAAAGCAATAAATAAATGCCAAAAATAAGTTTTTATTATAATAAACAAAAATCTGTGACACAAAGAGTTATCAGAGAGTTCCTATGGCCACCCCTTGTTTCCATCATCAGATCACCTCAATGAAACCGGAATGTGGGTCAAATTTAGCTTGTAAGATTTGACCGGTACAAACATACATAACTATGTACTATGTACATAGGTACATTGCAAGTTAAAAATAAAAGCTTGTAATAGACAAATTATAAGTTATTGGTTTTTTTTTTCAAAGTGAATCGTGTTCCGTTGTTTTTGGCTGGATTACTTATTTGTCACGTTGTTATTATAAATATATATTCAAAAAGCTAAAGAGATCTTGATACTAGGATTTATCAGCTTAACTAGAAAACTTACTTTAACAGACCGTGTTGATTTTCCTCTTATTCTTAATCTGACAACTATTAAGACTACGGTTAAATTTAAAGGTAAACCCGTTTTTGGTTTCATCTTTAACAGTAAACAGTTCCTTCCACTCGTTATCACACTCACGGTAATCTGCGTACGTATCGCTATGCCTCTCCTCACTAATGTAGCATTTCTTATCTTTAAAGCAATCGTAGTAAGGTTTACAATCGATGCTGTTAGTACTCCGGGCAATATACGTCTCTATGCCCTCTCGTTCCTTGCAGAATAGATTTTTGCTCAATCGTCAATCTCTGCAAGCGTCGGTAGTTAACGTAAACCTGGTGGCCGATTCGCTGATGGAGTCCTCTCTTAGTTTCGGTCTCCTGTTGCCGTTGATCTGCTCTATGAATGAAGTGTTGGTGGTTCTGGGGAAGTCTCTGTTGATGCTGTTGTGGTTGGAAGGGGAGAGGTGGGTGAGGCGGTAGGAGGCGCAGGAGTCGTTGCGCCGCACGACAGTGCGAGTGGTGCCGGCGCGGGAGCTGCCGATAGGAGCGAATGACGTGCCGTTACGGTCGGGAGAGAGCGGCGCGTGGCAACAGCAGAAGCATTTGAAGTAGGACCGGTGGAATTCGCGACGGAATTTGCCTGTAACAAGGGAGATTGGTGTCAATCCGAGTATCAAATTAAACAGTTTGTATAAGAACACCATTTAGGATGTCAGTCAGCACATATTGGTGGTTACTATAGATCTGAGTTTTATACCTGTTAAAATATCCTGCGAACTTTCGAGGTATGTCATTTATTTATGTGTCATGCATTACACTTATTATAACGTGGCGCATGTTTCGTATAAATATACGAAATACACTATACATATAGTGATAAGTGATAAACACAATTATTTTATTTTTGCTATAATGCGGCACAAAAAATACTGTGTAGGCTTTGTTTAAGGTGATTTATGTGCTAGGAATATAACGATAGATTTAAACCGTCGAGACAAATAAATATACAATATTAAGCCCTTTTCAGTGAAATTTATGCACACGACCTCAAAAGTTCAAATTAGTGTATTCATATTTTCTGTTACCAAATAAATCACTGATTTATATGTGCATATATGATATGTATGTATGTTATAAAGTCATAGAAAAATTTAGCATTACAATAGGTTATAATTTGGAATGATATAAATAATTCATACATTCTCTTACCCACTGTGACTGAAAACGAAGTGGGTTCGTGCTAAGAAACTCTTTAAATTGTGCGTTCAAATAACTACGAGAAATTCACTTTTTTCTTTCCTTTACTCTTTCAAAAGATTTGGTGTAAGACATCATTACGTACTTAAAAGTTTGTTCTAACTTCTCAATAACGATTCGGATACTCCAGCCGAGCCATTTAGCTTGGATCCCTTAAAGTCAGTCAGCTACTGACTAGTGACTACTGCCAAGCAATAGACACACGTCGTCGCCGTAACGTGGGTATGAATCGTCGGGAACAAATAGTTCATGATATATGTTTGTAAGAAAATGATAGGTTTCAAATTCTTAGTTCACCTCTGCTTACCTTAAAATTCAGAACCTAGATTTATGAAATTTCGTACAAGTTTATACACCGTGGGGAGAAACCCGAGAGATTTTATCCACACATTCCTGAGGTAATAAAAAGTGCAAGATGTTATTTGAGTTTTGGTCAAATTCAAAATGTTTTATTTTGTTGAAAACATGTTTTCGCGGTTTCTGCACACGACACATTATTTATTTTTACATCATGGCGAAAAAAATCATAACGAATAAGTAAAGTATTTATTTTACAGATAAAAATGCCGAGTTTCCTTTGAAACTTTAATATCTGTCAGTAGGTATATCTAAACCAAGTCGTATAGTGGCAGTGTCGCTGTAAAAAAGTTTTACAATGAACAGAAAATTTATTAAAATAAAACCGGCCAAGAGCATGTCGGGCCATGCTCAGAGTAGGGTTCCGTAGTTACTCTTCCGTCACAATAAGCTAAACTGGAGCTTAAAGTATGTTAGATTGTTAACCAAGGGATGAACTGTGTAGGTGTACGTCTTTTTACTATGAAGGGGAAATTTTTTGCGATAACTCAAAAACAGCTAAACTGATCATATCCGCTATAGTTTTCATTTAATGTCTTTCTTAAGCTCTACTTTCAAGATTTTTTCATATTTTTTGGACCTATGGTTCAAAAGTCTAACTTTTGGGGGTGGCCACATTTTTTTTTTCCTTCGGAGCGATTATCTCCGAAAATATTCACTTTATCAAAAAATGTTTGTTGAAGACCCCTATTAGTTTTGAAAGACCTTTCCAATGATATCCCACACTGTAGGGTTTAAGCAAAAAAAAAATGTTCACCCCCACTTTACGGGAGGTACCCTAAAATAAATTAAATTTTTAGATTTTATTGTACGACTTTGTCGGCTTTATTGATTTATATATCCATGCCAAATTTCAGCTTTCTAGCACTAACGACCACGGAGCAAAGCCTCGGACAGACAGACAGACAGACGGACATGGCGAAACTATAAGGGTTCCTAGTTGACTACGGAACCCTAAAAAATCATAAGTAAACTTTGAATGACATTTTGGTCTCTAAATGCGGTAAAGAATATACTTTTAAAATCTGTCGGGATTCTCCAGCCCACGGTGTACTATTTTGACGGGCATATTTTGTACCTATTAACGTAAATGAAATATTAAAATTTTGGAATGATTATATTTTTTGAGGCGGTGGTGGCCTAGTAGGTATGATGTCCGACTTTCAATCCGGAGGTCGCAGATGCAAATCCTGGCCAATGACCAACCAACTTACCACCACTTGCTTTTCGGTGAAAGAAACATTGTGAGGAAACTTGCGTCCATCCGCGAAGAAATTCAATGTGACTGGGACTGTTTCATTAATTTCAGTGATTGTACACTTTTGTTTGTGTTTGTCATTCATTCACCGTTACTTCTGTTTTACTCATTTCCTCAAAGGTTAACTGGAAGAGATCCCATACAGGGATAAGTTCGCCTTTGTTGTATTTAATTTACTCTGTAACTGTGTTTTTCGTGTTTTTATTTCTATGTACAATAAAGTATATACATACATACATACATACATACATACTGTACTTGCTCTTTGCTAAATTAAGTTTTTGGACAGTTTTTTTCTCGATTTTGGCCACAGTAGCCTATGGAGACTAACAAGCTACGCTAAGCGGTCTTCGTAGTCTATGGGTGTGGCTATATCACGGGTGTCACATGCGTGTTTCTGACTTATGAAGCAATTGTTTCTACTATGCAACCAAATGAACATTTTGTAAGTTGACAGCAATGCACTTAGTTTGAAACTGCATTAGATTTGATTTTGTTAGGTTGGTAGCCATTAATCGCAGTAACGTTATAGTGATTTTAAAGCACAAGAGCTGTTATGAGGAATAGACAATATAGACTTTTCTTGAAACCTTTTATGTATGTTCTTATATTCGTGTTAATGAATGTATAAATGGCAGATAACAGTAGAGGAGTAGGAAAATGCAATAATTTGTTTTTCATGTTCATTTCCACCGATTTTTTGTTAAATGCTAACAATAGCGAATAAACCTTTCGGTTGAAATTTTTAATCGCAGATATCCCTTGGGACACAAGCCTTACAGACCCAATTTGTAACAATAATAACCGGCCAAGAGCATGTCGGGCCACGCTCAGTGTAGGGTTCCGTAGTTACTCTTCCGTCACAATAAGCCAAACTGGAGCTTAAAGTATAGTAAATTGTTAACCGAGGGATGAAACGGTACCTTTCACCCGAGTTAAACAAATAGGCAAATTTGCATAATCAGTACCTAATTAAAGTAAGTCTTTTTACTATGAAGGGAAAACTTTTTGCGATAACTCAAAAACAGCTAAACTGATCATGTCTGCTATAGTTTTCATTTAATGTCTTTGATCAAAAAATGTTTCTTGAAAACCCCTATTAGTTTTGAAAGACCTTTCCAACGATACCCCACACTCTAGGGTTGAAGCGAAAAAAAAATTTCACCCACACTTTACGTATAGGGGAGGTACCCTAAAAAAAATTACATTTTTAGATTTTATTGTACGACTTTGTCGGCTTTATTGGTTTATATATCCATGCCAAATTTCAGCTTTCTAGCACTAACGACCACGGAGCAAAGCCTCGGACAGACAGACAGACAGACAGACAGACAGACGGACATGGCGAAACTATAAGGGTTCCGTTTTATGCCATTTGGCTACGGAACCCTAAAAAGGATCCGAAATGCTTGGAACATTTCTCACTAAGCTCTTTACAGATTAGGCACTTCCCTTCTAAAAATCTTTACGCAGTTTTTGAATACCGCCTTTAATATTCAGTTTTATTTGGCACGCAACCAAAAGATATTGCGGTCCGTAATAAAATATTACCATTTAAATAAAATTTTATTATTTCATTCCCAGATTTCTTTAATTTCAGGCTTGTTTTTAAGCAACTGCAATATTGTAGCTAAAGCAATACTTAGCAGATTATAGGTAGGTATATTTTCATCCATTAAAATCATTGGTTTATTTTTATCACACTTGCTCGAAAAAGATATTATTTTATGCAGGTATACTATAGTATTTTATGCAACAGTTGTATAAGAAGGGTCATAAAAGGCGAGTGGCGTGAGTTACAATGTGAGCCGGAGCCGAAGGCGTGGGCGAACATTGTAAATGAATACGCCACGAGAATTTTTTGACCTACTTATACAACGTTGCATACAATATTTTTCCTACGAGTCAACAAAAATAAATCTTAATTTAGGTAAACAAATTACAGCAAAAGTATATAGCCAAGACGCGCGAGCATACCTTGTTACGCGCCCGGCCCGCCCCGGGCCGCGGCCGGCCGGTCGGCGACACCTCCTCGTAACTCATGAGGCCCTGGTACTTGCTACTTGCTAAATTAATTTTTTGGACTGTTTTTTCTCAATTTTGGCCACCGTAGCCTACGGAGACTAACAAGCAACGCTAAGCGGTCTTCGTAGTCTATGGGTGTTGCTATATTACGGGTGTCACATGCGTGTTTCTGACTTATGAAGTAATTATTTTTATTATGCAACCAAATGAATATTTTGTAAGTTGGCATCAATGCACTTAGTTTAAAACTGTATTCGTTTTGGTTTTGTTAGGTTGGTAGCCATTAATCGCAGTAACGTTATAGCTTATAAAAGCACAAGAGCTTTTATGAGGAATTGACAATATAGACTTTTCTTGAAATCTTTTATGTATGTTCTTATATTCGTGTTAATGAATGCATAAATGACAGATAACAGTAGAGGAGTAGGAAAAAAGACAAATGCATGTATTGTTCCTGCGGGAGTTATAGGCTTTTTTTATTGTGTCACTAATTCATACGACCCAGTAGGTATTGAGTTTTACTTTTAAAATACTGACGTTTATAATTATTTTTATTGTTTATGTTACAAAATATTTAATTTGATTAATTTAATAGCCGTTTTAAAATATTTTTACATAATTTTCAATCGTGGTTGAACGCCGGATAATAGGTCTCGTGCCTTCGATGCCTGAACCTGTTAAAGAATGTTAATGTGGCAGACGAATGTTTGAAATTGGTTTGGAAAAGTGTCATGAAAAACATTGTGTGTAACTTCAGGGGTAGGAATATTGTAAATTCGAGTTTTTAATGCACTTCAGCCTGCGGCTGTCATGCATCTAAAGACCTCGTTTGCAAAATTTCACTTACCCCCCACATTGCGCAATGTACCAATTAGGGCTTGTGCACAAATCACGTTAGGTTCGATAGAAAATCACGAAAAAATCACGACAGATCATGTTTGGGAAGGGGGAGTAGAAACCTCATGTGTATTTATCTATAGTGAACGAACTAAGAAAAAATATCTACCACATATTTTTCTCGGTTTCATTAAACATAAATCTTCACTTAATGGCACTTCAAATTAGCGAGTCTAAACAAGATTTACACTATACAATACTATTTATCTTAGAATTAGGTCGAATGTTTTTTTTTTAAATACACGTGAGGTTATGTGGGGGAGGGGGGGGGGGGTAGCCAAGAACCTCACCAAATATCACCAAAGGGGGGGGGGGGGGTCAAAAAGTATCCGAAAAAACCTCACGTGATTTGTGCACAAGCCCTTATACAATATTATAATCATAAAAGAAAAACAATAAAAATTCTCGTTCAGGCAAACGAGTATCTTCGTGCAATTAAAGCGCAATAAAATGGAAACAAGCGCTGTTTAAACAGAGGGCAAACAAACTCGCTCTAGGGAGTACATGCTCACTCGAACCAGGAATGTTAAATTACAAAGTGTGCAGGCGCTTTGAGACCAGTACCCCTAGTGTAAATGTTATCGACGTCATAACGTGACGAACGCGTTTGCGTTAAGTCTCATTTTGTATAGGATTTTGAGTTTCCAAAACGTCCCGCTTGGCGCGCTCTTTCTAAATCCAATACAAAATGAGACTAAACGCAAACGCGTACGTCACGTTTCAAAATCGAATTTATTTACACTAGGGGTACTGATATAATGGAATATTAGACTTGTCATTGTTTTGTCTTTATAGTTTAGTCGTAACCTATAACGAATGTTATTAGGGTCGACAGAAAATTTAATGAAGCTTAGCCTCGGTAATAATAAGCTTAAATTTCAGCAAGCAAAAATTTCAGGTTTGATACTATTTTTTATCGCTGACTATACTTTTTTTCCACAGGCAACTAATACTCATCGAGACAATTCTAAAAACCCCAAACACAATTAGATTGCGTTGTTTTATCACAAAGTTTCTATGGCTACCTCCTGTCTCCATCATCAGATCAGCTTGATGGTACCATAATATTGTATTGTCATCCGACTTACATATGTATGCAAATTTTCAACTTCATCGGAAACCGGGAAGTGGGTCAAATTTAACTTGCAAGATTTGTCCCATACATACTAACAGGGCAAGTTAAATAAAAGCTTGTAAAACAATTAAGTGAGGTCTCCTTTTTATAACGATTTACTAGGTCGTTATAGTCTAATAAATATAATAAAGAAATAATGGAACAAAGCAAAAGTAAGGTGCGTTGGGGTAATTTCGAGAGTGGGATAATTTCGGAAATGGCTAATATCTACTAAACCAGACGCACTTTCTACTATCTTTCTACTCCTCGAATGCAATGGTAGAATTAAGATTTCGTATAAAAACTATAATTGCGTACTTTTTTACTTTGCTTTCATTTATTCATTTCGATACGCTGTAGTCAACTATATAAAAAAATCCAATCACGTGCCGCCGCCTCCCATAGAAAAGACTGAACGGTTGGACTTCGCGCGTTTATGTCTTTTGTACTACATTTTTGTCTACTGAGATACTTACCAATTTTCATTAATTATTAAGGATTTATAGTTAAAAAAAATTTTTTTGTGACTCGTAGAAAAGGTATTATATACAGTAATGATATAATCAAGCTTTTCAATCTTGTACCTTACTCAGGCAACTCAGCAAGCTTCGTTGTCTAAGTACGGTACTCGACCGAAAAGTTCTCTATTATATCACTATACTAATACTATTTTCTTACTGTTGCTACGATAGAAACTTCTTCTGGTTTAGTTTACATATATTAGCAATCGTCAATATAAATCTAGCTTCCGTACCCCAATGAACCTTACTTAAATGTATATAATTAAAAAAATGTCAGGTTCACAAGAAACAAGCTCATTGAAATTTTAGATGTTATTTCAAAGTGAATTAGGTGACAACTAATCTACGGGTGACAGGCAAGTTACTGACCTGAAAAGCCAGGGAATCCTGCAAGCAGAATGGTTTAATGATGCATTTGTATGAATTACCCATACCATACCCATACACAGAACAGAAATAAACCACTTTTCCATTCCCGTAAATCGTGGATTAAGGACCTTATAGCCTCATCATAGTTTATACCCACTAGATATAAATAGATCGAAAATTAGGGTCCATATTGGGTTGCATAAAAGTTTCAAGTCATGTCTTTGATACGCATAACAACTTGTGTCATAATCATCATTGCGCATACAAATGAAAAGTCATATTATATTGTGTCATACATTTTTAACATATTTGATGACATACATAGCAGTTGTCATATATTTTTTGTGCATACCTAACGAACCTAACCTAAAATTTTATGCGAATTAAATTTATGACTATAAAAAATATGACATAACTCATTTATGACAAAAACCCAGTTATGCTCAGGAATAATTCTGACTAAAGATTTTATGACTTACAATTTTATGCATAAATTGTTATGACAATTAAAAATATGACAAAAGTTGTTATGCGTCCTTACCCATTTTAGATATTAAAGTTTTGTAACATAAACACTGATATGTACATCCACGGTTTTTCACCGTTAAGCCATTTAGGGTTTACTTTACATTGGACATTTCATACCGTTAGTATTGATAACCAAATTAGCTTGAACCCTAAATGGATCATCAATTAAAGTACACCATACCATGCCTAGTGTCCTTAAATTTCAGAAATAGAAAAGTAGTTTTTATTTTCCATTCAGTGTATAAACCCAAATAGCAAAGCAAAAAAATACACATTGACACAGAAAAATAAGGAGATCCATTATTTTCATAAATAATGTTAATATTTTCTATTTTCATAAATTGGTCATAGGATAAGAAGCTATTATTAATACGGAACTATAGTGAATAAAGAAAATATAGAGCTTCATATTTTCTTTAGATATGTTAAAACATTTCTAATATATGCCATAGCATATTGTAATTATTATTAAAAATATCCGGGAAATCGAGCTTTGCTCGAAAAACATGTAAAAATTCAAAAATTTGCGTTTTCCCGGAGATAAGCCTAGCTCCCCCGAAAACCTCCATACAGCAAATTTAATCAAAATCGATAGATTAGATTAGATTATTTTATATCATGATATAAATTTAAATACGAATTTGCCAATTCAAAATTATAAGAATTCACATCACGATCGTTAAAAACTGGGACTAAACTCCATATTGGGATACCCTCCTCCAATTGAGGGGGGATTTAAATCTTCTCGGGTCAGAGGTGTAGGGTTAGAGCCGGTGTAGCTTTGTAATATGCCTACTTGAATAATAAACTATCTTTATCTTTCATCTTTGCAAAACATAGCTTTAACGAATAAAAAACAAAAAGAAAAAATTAAGTGACACATTTACTAATAGGATTTCATTAAGTATATTCTTCTTAAATAAAAAAAAAAAACAAACAATTATTTTTGGCGAAGTTAACCGAAACTTACATAGGTAACATTTTTTCCTTCTTTTGGACTCAGAAATGCGTTATTAAAATCTTTCGGGTTCCTTTTATTACACCGTGTAAGTATATGTGTATACAAGAATTGCTCGTTCAAAGGTTAAGATACACGCCTATGTGAAAAAATAACAAAAATTATAATTATACAAGGTGGCCAAAAAATATGTGCATTCTCGTTGCCAGGGAGGTTTTGGGATTATACTGAGCAGCTTTTAGTATTGGACCAACCCCGAAATCGCAAAAAAATGTTTTACCCTCCCATAGAAAATTGACCAGCTAAAATGTATGAAACAGCCAGAAATTTTTTCGCGATTTCGGGGTTGGTCCCATACTAAAAGTTGCTCAGTATAATCCCAAAACCTCCGTGGCAACGGGAATGCACATATTTTTTGACACCGTGTATAAGTAATTTCGGAATATGGCGTTTTAATCTAAGTTTTGATTTATTTTATTGATAAACAGTGTAAATAAGTGAATATATTATAATTATATAATCCAAATATACAAAGCCAAAGATAAAAATATTCAGTAAAACATGTAAAGGGCGCTCGCGCGTTCAAGCTACACGCCAGTGAGTAGGTGTTTGTTCAATAAACAGTACCAGTTTGGGTAAACAATTTTAACTCGTAAAAGAATGACTAGAGCGAGCCGCGAGTGGTATGAATTCAACTCTTGCTCAACTAATTTAATATAGTGCGCAGTTTCAAAACTAAATTTTTAATAAACTAAAAACAGGTTTTAGCAATTTAGGCGTTGACGAGAAGATTTTCAATTTACTTTGAATAGACCACTTAAAGTGTTAAATTTTTGAAGATTTTTAGTATTTAAAATCAGCAAATATGCAATGCCCCAGTGCCCCTAGTGTAAATTTATTCGAAAGCGAAACGTGACGTGCGCGTTTGCTTTAAGTCTCATTTTGCATGGGATTTAGAATCAGCGCGCCAAGCGGGACGTTTTGGAAACACAAACCATACAAAATGAGACTTAACGCAAACGCGTACGTCACGTTTCGCTATCGAATCAATTTACACTAGGGCAGTACAGAGCAAAATACAAAATAACTAAACTATAGTGGTTCTGTGAGCTGTAGACCTCGCGTTAAGCTTAGAAAATGTAAAAATGAAAAATACTTAATTCGTTGAGACGTTATCACAGTGAACTCACAATGATCTTAACTTCCATAGATGCTGTTGACGCTTAAGTCCTTTACGGAAAATTCCGCATTTAGAAAAAAATTCTAAAATCTGGATCGACAAAAAATCTATTTAATCATTGATTGTGGTCGCAAATTTCACGAGAGTCGGTTAAGAATTGCGGCCTGTAGAGAGCATCCGGGAACAAAATCAAAATGGCCGAGTCAAGACGCAGACCTTCGCTAAAGCTACGGTCAACAAAAATTTCAAAATAATTGACCAAGCGTTAGCAAATTTCTCCGTTTTAGCTTAAGCAAAAATGCTTTCGTATGTCCGGATGTTCTCCTCTGCAAATCGCATTTTTAACCGATTCTCGGGAAATTTTGCAAGCAGATTCGGTAGTTTAATATAATATTTCAGTCGTTTTTTGTTTTTTTTTTTTTTTGTCTAAATGACGGAAATTGGCCAATTAAACTTAAGATATTGTGAGGTCTTCTTTATTATATGAATATAAGTAAATATTTTTAAGCTTATCGCGAGGTCTACAACTCACAGAGCCACTAGTATTAAAATCAAAATGAAATAAAATGATAATTACTATAAATTGTGAATTTTGATACCTTCTTTGGAAAGTGACCGCTAACGTCCAATTATCTACGCACGAAAAGATTCAGATGGGATTCAACTTTGGCACGCACATTTATAACGACCCCCTTTTATGTTCGCATTGGGCACTCAAGTCACTTCCAATAATTAAGACGGATCGAAGGAGGGTAATCTGAAGTTTTGTTTGACCTCGTATTTGGAATTTTCGCTATGAGCACAGAGGTTAGAATATAATGGTGGTGTATAAGCGAATCATACTCCTGAATGGATCGAGTGCTCGCTGTAATTAGGTATTGACATATCTGTGACACTGATAATGAAAGAAGTGGTTGCCAATTTATTTTTAGAAGATATACCTATTTTAGTCATGCAGATCTTAGGAGATTAGATTATTATATAGATTTGGCGCTCAGACAACATCCCAGGACACTCGGAGTCCCACCAGCTATGCACTACGCCTACTGGACAGAACAACTGTAAGTCGATTTATATTCTGGGTTTGGCACGTTCAGTGTCATTTCCGACCCAGTTTCATATTTCTTGTTTGGTAATTATGTGTATGGTTTTTCATAAGTTTGTCTCCTAGGGCTAGCAGCGAAGCGTCGCACAACGCCATCTATCCACGCGAACGCGTCAACCGAGGGGCAGCTGCGCTCGCGCCGCAAGGCCGCCAAGATGCTCGTGGCTGTCGTCGTCATGTTTGCCGTCTGCTACTTCCCCGTGCATCTTATTTCAGTCCTTAGGTGAGTTTTAATATGATCTTGAATTTTTTCTTGTGTAATAGACGTCAAAATGTTTATACTTACTACATAATTTTAGCTAATACCTACATTCCACTATGCACAACGCATTATACACTTGGCCAATTTTTTTTTTTATAAATGTATAAATATTATAGGACATTATTACACAAATTGACTAAGTCTCACAGTAGCTCAATAAGGCTTGTGTTGAGGGTACTTAGACAACGATATATATAATATATAAATATTTATAAATACTTAAATACATAGAAAACACCCATGACTAAGGAAAAAATATCCATGCTCATCACACGAATAAATGCCCTTACCAGGATTTGGACCCGGGACCATCAGCTTCGCCTACGACAACCTACAGGGTCACTACCCACTAGGCCAAACCGGTCGTCTTAACTAGGTTACGTTACCGTCTTAGATTATACTTAGGTACAGTCAGCATCAAAAGTAGCGGATCAAACAACGCTTCTAAAGTTTCTACCATTCTGGAACAGCTTAACAAAAGTGATGGTTCTATATGTAGAACAATTTAGACTCTAAAATATATACTTCTGGATGTGAATTTTACAGATTTACCTACATTTAGAAAATTTTTTCGGAATATCAGATGCTTTTGATGCTGACTGTGCCTATCGCGTCGAACGATGATTCTTATGGAAGTTAATTTCTATACGGAGTAGCCGTCTTGTGAAATCATCGGGTGAGAATACGTGTGTGTTATACGCCACTTGCAGTGGTTTGGAGGAGAGCGAAACGTGGCAAAAAAAAAATTGTTTTTAAGTTGTATATTTAGGAAATGTTCAACTTATTTATCATTAAGGCATATACATTTATATACTATTAATTAATTTAATTTGTGTAATAATGTCGCATAATATTTATTTATTTATTTTTTACTACATATTTATAGTGCCCCAAAAATATGTTTAATATACTGGTAATATTAAAAAGCATTTTTATTATTGCTTTATAAGTTTTTGATAGGTTATTTTTTATATTTATTAAAAAAGGGTTTTTACAGTACATATGGGGCTACTTTATAGCACTAGTGCGAGAAGTAGCATATTATGTTACTGTGTCGAACATTTAAAGGGCCATATGTACTGTAAAACGTTGTACGATACATGTGCGAATAGGTAATTCGCAACTCGTGTCGATTTAAAACACTCCCTTCGGTCGTGTTTTAATTTATCGCCACTCGTTTCGAATTTCCTATTTTTCGCACTTGTATCGTAATGTACTATTAAGCAATTGAAAATGTTACCCTTAGGACTTATTGTGACAAAGCTAAACAAATCAACTCTTATGATCTACGCTTAATACCTAGGTTAACAATTTCATATATTTTCACCGTTTTTAGGGTTCCGTAGCCAAATGGCAAAAAACGGAACCCTTATAGATTCGTCATGTCCGTCTGTCTGTCCGATTCTGTCACAGCCACTTTTTTCCGAAACTATAAAAGCTATACTGTTCAAACTTGGTAAGTAGATGTATTCTATGAACCGCATTATGATGTTTACACAAAAATAGAAAAAAAACAATAAATTTTGGGGGTTCCCCATACTTAGAACTGAAACTCAAAAAATCTTTTTTCATCAAACCCATACGTGTGGGGTATCTATGGATAGGTCTTTAAAAATGATATTGAGGTTTCTCATATCATTTTTTTCTAAACTGAATAGTTTGCGCGAGAGACACTTCCAAAGTGGTAAAAAGTGTGTCCCCCCCCCCGTAACTTCTAAAATAACAGAATGAAAAATCTAAAAAAAATATATGATATAGATTCCCATGCAAACTTCCACCGAAAATTGGTTTGAACGAGATCTAGTAAGTAGTTTTTTTTTAATACGTCATAAAAATTTAAAAAAAAATTTTTTTTCATCAAACCCATACGTGTGGGGTATCTATGGATAGGTCTTCAAAAATGATATTTAGGTTTCTAATATCATTTTTTTCTAAACTGAATAGTTTGCGCGAGAGACACTTCCAAAGTGAAAAAATGTGTGTCCCCCCCCCTGTAACTTCTAAAATAACAGAATGAAAAATCTAAAAAAAATATATGATATACATTACCATGCAAACTTCCACCGAAAATTGGTTTGAACGAGATCTAGTGAGTAGTTTTTTTTTAATACGTCATAAAATTAAAAAAAAATTTTTTTCATCAAACCCATACGTGTGGGGTATCTATGGATAGGTCTTCAAAAATGATATTTAGGTTCCTAATATCATTTTTTTCGAAACTGAATAGTTTGCGTGAGAGACACTTCCAAAGTGGTAAAATGTTGAACAAGATCTAGTAAGTAGATTTTTTTTAATACGTCTTAAATGGTACGGAACCCTTCATGCGCGAGTCCGACTCGCACTTGGCCGCTTTTTTTGATTACGGGAAGGCTAAAATTAAGTTAACTTCACCTATGTCATAAATTACAGTTGTATTTTTGCATGAAATTTATCCTTTCGGCCTCGTTTCGGATAATCGTTTGATAGGTATATAAATATTTAAAGTACAATGTGTCATGACACAAAGTTTTGGATATATCACAACTTTTGACATAATGTTCTGTTAACAGAGTGTAAATTAGCCTAGTAAAATGCGGATATGGCACAATATTTCTGAAAACTATATTTTTCAAGCCGATTGGTGTCAATTATAGCATATTTTTTGTTATTTTAGAAATCATTAAAAAACGATTTTGCTCAAAAATGAATATGGCACAAACGTATTCTCAGCCGACGAAATGTGCGGATATTTTTTTTTTGAAGTTAAGCACATTAATCTATTCAGAAATGCAGAATGTTTTTTAAATATTTTATATAATGTTTTTTAAATAAAATAAAATCATAAGAAACTTGAAGAACCTGTCATAGAGACTATTATTCGACACGAGATGTATAGAAACTGAAAAGGAAATTGTTAGGTACATTATAACACAAACATATTAACGCTTAGGAGTAATGAAAATGAATGGAATGAAATTGTTTATGTGTGGAGTGTATTTTACACAGTGTTCATTGTTATTTTATATAAGTTTATGGATAAATAATACCTCTGTATTTATCGGCCAAATAATGAACCCCAACTAGTTCTTATTCTTACTAGCCCAAGCGTACATTTTAATAAATTATAATTTCATTCCGGGTCAGAAGGCATTCGCCGATAAAGTTACCCCTACAAATGGTTACATCTACATCTGAAAAGATTCGGTTTATGAAAAGCAAGGAAATGTGGAAAAAGATTACGGCTGAGCCCGCTCAAATCGCATTCAATATCGGAATGGGAATCGGAATCGGATGGGTCGAACTTATTTTCGCTGTCGTGTTTCGGACCACTCTGTCACGCGTGTATTTCTGTATTTTATCAAATAGTCAGTCTTGTCTTGAATTTCAATGTATTCTTTATTCAAATAGGCCTAGCAACAAGCACTTTTAAATCATCAAATTTTACAAATATCATCTTAATCTAAATATCAGAGCAATTTATTGATGCAGTTATTATTGTTCTAAAAAAAATCGAATGTAAGTCTTTTTACCTGTAGATTACATTTACCATGAGTTAATTAAAACTTAATTTCATCTCATACAAAAAAACTACACTCAGTCATATTTTTTGGGGACAAAAAACAAGACAACGAAAATAATTTTGTCCAGGTACATTAAATAATCCCATAAGACTATGGATATGTCTATCTGTATATTAAGTCGAGGATTTAAAAATTGTCACACGTGTAGGTCGGTATATATTTTATTTCATCTGCACTACCGCGTGCCCCCGCCAAAACGAGCAAAGCGAAGCGCAAGGGCACTACTTTTCTCGAAGCGCTTCGTCGTTGTTTTTAACCCTCATAACTTGGGTTTGGATTATTCCAGATAAACAAAATTCCCGGGATTTAATGTCAATAGTGGAATTATTAAGCATAAAAAAATTCAATTGCATAGCTCTCATACTTTAGATTTTATTCATATCTAAAAAAACCCGATCGACGAATCACTGATTCACTCACTCACTCACTCACTGATGATCATCAGAACCCTTAGGGTACTTCCTGAAGGCCTAGGAAGCTGATATTTGATATGTAGGATAGTTACTATAATAAATATTGTATACTTAATAAAAAATAATAAATAGTGAATATTTTTCACCTTACCCCATGTGACAGTAGCGAAACGGCCAAGCCATATTATGTTGACTAAGGAGTAGAGTTTGTGAAGTCAGGGCTTGTAGAGTTAGAAGCTTGGCTCTACAAGAAATCTGATCTGAACTTTTTGACAGTGTGAGCCATGGTCTCGTCTTGGCTACATTTTACATGAAAAACTTGGCTACAAATTACAGTTTTTGATGGTTCAGTTTACATGATATAAACCGTTTAAATGTTTTATTTTTACAAATAAATATTTATAAAACGTATGTTCCTATAATCGCTTACGTAGACTGGAAGACTGTCCAGTAAATAAATGAAGTATTTACTTAATCTCAATAAAGCGCCGGTAGCTTTATAGATAGGTAGGTAAGGTGCGAGTTTAAAAAGAAGTCCTGGGTTAGAAATCTGAATACGAGCTTTTTGGAGCTGATCGAAATTCCGTTTGATATTTACTAGACCCTTTCGATAAACCGAAAACATCGTGAGGAATCCGGACTTCTCCGTATAAGTCCTAGTTTTTCCTCTGGGGTAGAAGGAAAGATGGAAGTCGATTTCATAGAAAATTAGTCGAGTAATTTTTAGGATATAACTGGAAAAGCGTTTAGATCAAGAGTACGTTGAACAGTGAATAAATTCCTCAGCCAAAGTCAGATTTAAACAATATGGAAATAATAACTATACCGATATCGACATTACTCGCTTACACTATGCAGCAATACTCACCACTCATGAAGTTATATATGAGGGGATTGACCGCGGAGTTGGCGTAGCACATGACGTGCGAGATGAGCGCGATGCACGTGATGACGTCACTCTGCTGCACGTTGAATGCCACTCTGTAGACAAAGTTGTTTACAATTTTACGGCGCTTAACACATTCACAGCCGAGAATATATATGTGTGTTCATTTTGAACGGGAAACGGGCGCCCGGCACCGAAAGTAAGTTCTGTACCCCTAGTGTACATTTTATCGACATCATGACGTGACGAACGCGTTTGCGTTAAGTCTCATTTTGTATAGGATTTTGAGTTTCCAAAACGTCTCGCTTGGCGCGCTCTTTCTAAATCCAATACAAAATGAGACTAAACGCAAACGCGTACGTCACGTTTCAAAATCGAATTTATTTACACTAGGGGTACAGTACCTAATTTCAAACTATCCAAAAGATATCGGCAGGGGAGTTTGAGGTTAATGATTATAATCATCAAGCAAACCCGTTTTCAAACGACTACTTCGCACGCATCTTCTGTCAGAAGAACTTAAATAAGGTTCACCTTCATGTATAAATATGTACATAATTAAATGTATTAGTCTATCTTTTATACATTATATAAGTAGTAGTATTTAACTATTTATATATTTATAATATTATTTGACTTCACGTTAAATTTTTTCCTTATTATTTGTTATTATTTTTTCCTGCACCAACATACACAAATGTCTCTGTTTGACCCAATGGTTGACTGGTAGAGAATGCCTTTTGGCATTAAGTTCGCCATTTGTACATGTTTCTTTATGTGTGCAATAAAGTTTAAATAAATAAATAAATAATCATAGCTACACAGAGTAATAATCGCAAAAACAGTATAGAATGAATGAATGAGTGAACGTGACTTAAATGATGTTAAGCAAAAAAAAAAATCTTTAGACTTTTCGGTTCACCTTGCAGTTGGTGGTTCCACTTGCTATCGGTACGAAAAATGAGTACCAATTTCAAAAACTCCCTGTCATTGCATGATTTTGTTGTTGTGTGCGTGACTTCAACTCACTAGAGTTAGTATAGCTATGCCTAGTGCCCACTCGTGTTACACTAAGCATACAAATATAGATAATAACTACGGTAACTTTAATTCCATTTGCTAAATATAAATATAATTTCCACGGTTAAACCACACTTCTAAAGGCACCCAAGATATTGAAAACATAGATCATTATAGCTTATTGATACTTAATAAAATACTCGTGTAACTTAATTGCTTTAAAATTAATTGGACATTAATTTTATAAATCAGGCGTTACTTTGCGGAAATCCGTATTAATTAAATCGGACATTAGATAAAGCTGCTCTGAATTCGTAACCATAACACTTAGTTGTTATTAAGCTAAGCTAATTTCACAGAAACACCAAAAATATTCAGACTTTAATAGCCTACAGCAATAATTTTCATTGCAATCTCACCACCAAAGCTTTTTGGCAGAGAGTGTGCGCAATTCGCTATAATTAAAACTTCACGCCTCGGCGTAGCTTTAAAATTTTTATGATTTTTAGATAGGAGAAGCGTTTTCATAAACTGTAATTTTGTTATTACGTACATGAGTGCTAGATGCTTTTTGGAAAGGAATTTACTCAGGCGAATAGACAAAAGACAATATCTCGTTAGTGTTGAAAAGATTGAAGTACTAACTCATTAGCGGTATTTTAATTATGTTTGTTAGTGTACGTTTTAAAGTGAGGTGTATAAACCTGGACAAAATGCAGTTAATTTACAAGTGGTTTAATTATACCCATACAAAAATATTTGATTAAGGTGGTTCGATTTTCATACAAAAAACAATCGCTATTAATTAATTAATTACACAATATTATTACATAAATAGTGGCGCATCTATCTACTTTCGAATATTCATTTGCGCTAAATTAATAGAAAAACTTTGTTTCATACAGAAATCATGCAATAATCAACGTTATATTTTTATAAATTTTACTCATGTGTGTGTGACAAATGTCGTGTACAAATACATTGCGGCGTTGCCACTCCATGCCTCGGCCGGCCATCGGCGCGACGTTGCGATGTTTGACGCGTTTATAGCTGACTTTGTCGACACTGACACTCAGTGTGACCAGGCGTACGATAATTGTCGTACATGTACGATAATTTGGGCCCCGGTATGACGTAATGTTCCAAAGAGCATTATCGTACACTAAAGTACTATACTTTGCCCTTGGATGATGCCACCTTAAAACTCTAGTAATTTGAAGCAAAATATGACACTTTCTCTCAGAAATAGGCTAAAATTAGTATCTTTTGGGTGTTCGGCTCCTTGGTGTAAGTTTAAAGTTTAAAATGTCACAATTTCCTGTATACCGTTTGAGTCTATCCCAAAAATACACAAACATAAACAGATTTTTTGCGCTATTTAGACGAAAATTGTCTTTTTTTTATTATTAATTGGAAATTTAAGCTTATTTTGCTAGACATTTTTAGGGGCTGCCTTTTTGATTGGCGTACGATATTTTTTTCAACGGTACAATAATATTGACACTCAAGTACGATAATTCTCTTCCGCTCACCTGGCAACACTGCTGAAACTTGACAGGACTTGGGGGCCTACCGCGAAAACCTAAATTCGCAAATTGCGGGGATCTTTCTTTTACTCTCACTAAGACGTAATTAGAGTGACAGAGAAAAATGCCCGAAATTGACGAATTTCGATTTTCCCGGTAGCCGCTCTGGTGCTTGAGGTACTTGATAGAAAACAACGCTGCCGCATGTTCTGAATTGTGATTTTATGTGTTTTTGGATTGAAAATGATAGCAACGTCTAAATCAAGTTACAAAAATCATCGATATTCTGGTCCGCGAAAAACCAGGAAAAGTGTAACTGTAATTGGAGTCTACAAAAATGACCAATTCATAGAAAATATGACCTAGAAACTAGTTCACTTTTATAAAACTCAATTTTGCCCGAGATTGTACTTAGGCGAATACCTAAGGGAGCTAAGTGTATTGATCTTGAATAATTAGTTGGCTAATACATATATGACTCCAACATGATATGGACATTTACATCATAACTATTATACTTAGTTGGTTACTAAGTTCTGTTACTCGATTTCTTTCTTTCTTCCTAGCGTTGTCCCAGCATATTGCCACGGCTCAATGGAGCTTGGGGTCCGCTTTGACAACTAATCCCAAGATTTGGCGTAGGCACTAGTTTTTACGAAAGCCACTGCCATCTGACCTTCCAACCCAGAGGGTAAAACTAAGCCTTTTTGGGATTAGTCCAGTTTCCTCACGATGTTTTCCTTCACCGAAAAGCGACTGGTAAATATCAAATGATGTCTGTTCTGAAGTTCTGTTACTCGATTTGCAACCTCTTTATTTCCGTTAAAACAAATGCTACCGAAAAAATAAAAAATGACATAATGTGGTGGATTTGTGAGCTATAATTATATACCACACATAACGCTTATCTCGTCGTATCTATAATGAATTGGGGCCTAAAAGAGAATCGTATTCCAATTTTTTGAAACGCTTGTATTACTTTCTATATTAACTAAAAGTTGCCTTAAAATTCAGCTTTTATACTAAAAACGGCTTTAAATATGTTAAATTAACAAAATATATTTTGACAGATGCTTTCGCGCCCAAGACGCTCTTTGAAAATTGTTGACGTCACAGTTTATGGTTTGACACATAACTACATACATACGTAGAAGATACGAACTGTCAACTGATATTTGTCATTTGTTGTTAATCGCCTAACTGTCAACAGTGTCAATCGGAGAGTTGTGACGTCATCAGAATCTTCAATGACGTTTCGAGTTTGGTCACGTGATGTGTGCCAAAAGTTATTTTAAATTCAATTTTTATAAAAATATGGTCATTACAGGTCCCCTAAAAGCAGTTTAACATGTTCTTATAATCCAAAAGAATTTATTGGGATACAATTATGCCCTAAGATTTGTAGATGGAAACAACCCTATTGCGTTGCACAAATGTGGGCACCCGCCAAACATGATTTTGGGTGTGTCATACTCAGGGCTAGCACAGATTCATTTCTGTGAAAAAAGTGTGAAAACCGGAAACTGGAAACCGTTCTCGAACCAATAGTGAAGCCCTTAAGCCACACCCTATTTCAAAACCAGCCATGGATCTTTGAACAGGACTCAGCTCCTGCACATAAGGCAAAAACAACTCAAGCCTGGTTTCGAAGGAACAAAATTGACTTTATTGCCCACGAAGACTGGCCGCCCTCCAGCCCGGACCTTAAGCCCCTGGATTATGCCATATAGCAGGTTATTGAGGAGAAAGCCTGTGCTAAACCCCACACAAATCTTAACTCCCTCAAGCGGGCCATAGTTAAGACAGTGACGGAATTAGACATGACAATCGTGCGTGCCGCTATTGATGACTGGCCTCGTCGTTTGAGGGCCTGTGTCAAAGCCAGAGGAGGCGATTTTGAATGATATTGTCATATGTAATTCCTGATTTTGTGTACTTCATTTTAATATATACTTTTTTAAACTTTCGTTGGTATATTTTATGTAGATAAAGATTATTGCAGTAACAGAATTTAATAACCAACTAGGTAGAAAATAAATTGGATATGATGTGATCCGTTGAATGAAATTGACAATAAATAAAATAAATAAATAATTTTCTATCTCTAGGCATTGTGTGAAACTTCTAGTTGTGTCAAAATATCGGGAAATCAATAATATAAACAAACATGGTAAATATCTCATTTCTTTTTATAATGGTTATAAATAGAAGGCCATGCAATTATGTAACTCACTGTAATTTAATTTAATGTATCGTAAAAAAATGTTTTAATTATTCTACTGTAAAATAGTACCTACTTTTTTAAAGGCTGGGCAGTAAGGGATTGCTTTAATTTTAGAACAAAACAGCGTTTTTTTTTTTTTTAAATACCGGAAAATCTGACTTACAAATTTAGACTTTCTTAGGTTCATTCTACTTAGAATCTTCTCCACCCTAGCATTAAAAAAAGATATCCTAAAATATCCATACCATTACGTCACATTTTAGTGTGAAAGAAATTACAATGTAAAACTAAAATTTCAATACAAATTTTCGGGTTTTTTTAGCACGAGGATTGATTATGCTAGTGATTCTGAGTTGGAAGAACCCAAAAATATCATGATGTGTGAGAATCAGATTTTTAATATTTTCATGGAAAACGCTCATATTTCTCATAAAATAATTTAATAATAATAGGTACTTGATAATACTGATAACAAAAAATTTTCTAATGAGTCTCGAACCCACATCCTATTGCATGTATTTCCACGTACATACCGCAACGCCATTGAAGCTTACTCACGCTGTGCCAAATTGTCTACTATATGGATCCCAGTAAGACTGTTTCAATGTGTGAGTGATACTTAGAAATAGAGTCAAGAAACATTCTGTCGACATTAAGGGGTAGTTTTTGTACAATGAAGTGTTCAATGTTTGTTGTAATAGTTCAATATTTATTTAAAGAGTGCGCTAAATATAATTTACAGTATAGAAATACCAAGACTACTCCACAAAAAAATTAAAACTCAAAATTTGCAATTGTGGCGCCATCTAGTGAGGTTTAAGCTTTGGGTAACCTAGTCGAACCACCTTAATAATTTCTTGTTAAGTGTGTCTACACAATAAGGATTCTGTAAATTATTTAATATAATAATACAAATTTTTGACGACCGGTCTGGCCTAGTGGGTAGTGACCCTGCCTATGAAGCTGATGGTCCCGGGTTCAAATCCTGGTAAGAGCATATATTTGTGTGATGAACACGGATATTTGTTTCTTAGTGTATTCTATGTATTTAAGTATTTATAATTATATATTATATATATCGTTGTCTATTTCCTTACAACACAAGCCTTATTGAGCTTACTGTGAGACTTAGTCAATTTTTGTAATAATGTCCTATAATATTTATACATTTATAAAAAAAAAAATTGGCCAAGTGTATAATGCGTTGTGCACAGTGGAATGTAGGTATTAGCTAAAATTATGTAGTAGGTATAAACATTTTGACGTATATTACACAAGAAATCATTGAAGATCATATTAAAACTCACCTAAGGACTGAAATAAGATGCACGGGGAAGTAGCAGACGGCAAACATGACGACGACAGCCACGAGCATCTTGGCGGCCTTGCGGCGCGAGCGCAGCTGCCCCTCGGTTGACGCGTTCGCGTGGATAGATGGCGTTGTGCGACGCTTCGCTGCTAGCCCTAGGAGACAAACTTATGAAAAACCATACACATAATTACCAAACAAGAAATATGAAACTGGGTCGGAAATGACACTGAACGTGCCAAACCCAGAATATAAATCGACTTACAGTTGTTTTGTCCAGTAGGCGTAGTGCATAGCTGGTGGGACTCCGAGTGTCCTGGGATGTTGTCTGAGCGCCACAACACCCTCACGATTTGGCAGTATGCGATCATCATCAGGAATAACGGAAGCCTGCAACAACATGGAAGCTAGTACTTAAATACATCTTAAGGAACTGTACCTAATGTAAGATTGGCATGCTAATAGTGATCAAAAATGGAGAGGCTTTTTCGGGTATTTGGGGGGAGGTGCTATCTATTTTATTAATTGAACGTAGGGCCACCTCACCCTAGCGTCTACCGAGCGTCGGCATCTAGTCAACTCTATGGCTGCTGCTGGATGCGACGTTGGCGCAACTGTGCAGCGACGCCATTTTCCATATCACTGACAAGACGCTAGTTATTAGGGTTGTACAGTAGAATAAAACAGTTTCCTGCAAATCTGTGTATATACTTTGTTGAATGGCATGAGTGGAAGGTCAGGGACCTTATACTATTAAGAATGACTCACATTTGAACGGTTCGGGAGTCCGGGCCGAGGCGTTTGACTTATTATCGTATAGAAAGCACCATGTGGTCACTGATCACCCGGACGGTTCTAGCCTGAGTCATCGTTTACTTAGTTAGCAACAATATCTGCGGTGGCATCATGGTTCCATTTTTATCGCTTGTCACTATGCCCGTCACTTTCGCGCTTACATGTTAGAACGTGACAGGCATGGTGACAAATGATAAAGAGCCGACCATCTTAGCCCTACTGGAGTTGAATTGATGTGGTAAATTTACTCCCTATTTTGTAACTACTTTATTTTTTATCTAAACGTTTTATAAGTAAATAATATATAGAGATAAACATCGCTTGTGAGGATGAAACATCATATTTTTCGGTTTCAGTAATATTATATTACGAATCAAAGGACATTATTACACGATATTAAATAATAAATTTACCAAATCAGCTCGAAATTGTTCGTGATAATATGGATTACTTGTAAAAGAATAACTATTCCATTATGTAATAACATATTTGTTGGGTATAAAAAACGGCGCATTGGGTTTAATTATTAAAAAGTAAACCAAATTAGAACGGAGGAGTTATCTTAAGAAAACGAAATACTTAGGCTATTTTTTCTGCCACTTAGACCTGTAAGAGTTTCATATGCAAAACAAGAGTAAGTTTGTTGATTTACTTTGAGATTAAAATTGGGTCCATTTACCATTATTTTATTTTTTACATCCCTCTGCGAGCGACTTAACAGTATAAGCAATTTACTTATGGTATACTTACGTGTAAAGAAATACCGCCTTTATTATGCTCCAATTAAGTTCAGATTCATCTGACCACTTCGCTGAGCACTGCATGAAGTACTGCTTATGCATGTCAAATCTCAGCGGTCGAGAGAGCATCTTCACTTGTAAAACAGCTAGTTCTGGCACATCTGCAAAAACAGTTTCTTTCAATACAAGTTTGGGTCTATTTGTGTGATGTGGTCGCGTTTTTCCCGTTGAAAAATTCATTTTGTCTCTTTCCGATTGCATCATCCAATCGGCTCTGTGTGTGTATTAGTGCATCATCGAAATTATGAAAATACCTCGTGTTTCTACTTAGGCAGCATGTCATCGAACGACCCTTACAGAAGGAAAATAATTCTCGGATTTCTACCCAGTCAGCGAGAAGTGGTTCAATTAATAAGTATTGAATCAAATAAATTTCAGTACTTTGAAAAACGATACAAAGAAATAAAATAAATACTGGAAGTTAAATAAAAGCGTGTAAAATAACATAAAATAGTCTGCAAAATTAATTTAGCTTCTACATTTTTAACGAGAAACTTGCATTTCAAGAAAGTTTTGCGCTGTCAACCGTTTATTATGAAGGAGCATTTCACTTGCTTCCCAAACATCCAAAACAGACGCTTGGCTTACAGCAAAAGTTAGCGCAGTTATCGAAATGTAGGTTCCTAGGGGAATCTCCAAACTTTCATAATGAATTTCTAGTGAATTTGAATATTTGGTTGGTTCTGGATATTTCCCTCTCGTAGTGATGGCTTGATTTAAACACTTCTCCGTCTTGTTTTAAATGTTCACGTTCAGTAAGTATAATAACGAAATCGGGTAAGGATTTATGGTAAGTTTTAAATTCGAACGGTCAATCCATCTCGTCAAAGATCGATGTAGCAGGTTATGTATTAATTTTGCATTAAACAGAAACGTCTCCAAACGATACCACGAAGTTCAGAAATATATGAAAAGTTGAATAATTCACTGTCTCGGGAGGGACTGGAACTTGCAATTCTGGACCAGTGAGCTCCCGAGTCTTCGCTCGAATGCAGCGAATAGGTATTTCCACCACAGCACTCATATGCGTTTACGGTAGATGTTGCTAGGTACTTCCCTAAGGCTGCCATCGACTGAAGTTTCGTTGGCTCAGTTAGCAGAGCGATAGGCTAGTGAGCCAGAGTCGCAAGTTAGAGTTTCGCCTTTTCATTTATTTCTAGGCTATGTATTGTTACCTATCACTTAATACAGATATCAACGTTCACTTACTGAAAAGTAAAGAAATGAGCCAGATGATGAGTATGGCGGTCTTGGCGCGGCCGGTGGTGGACTTGAACTTGAGCGGGAAGCAGATGGCGTACCAGCGGTCCACGGAGATGAACGTCAGCGTGAGGACCGACACCGTCACTGACACCGACTGTGGAAAACACCATTATCAAGCCCAGGACACAGGTATAAAAAATTATCTATTGACCGAAGGAAAGCGAAGCTCTCCGCTTTAGCTTGAGCAAGAAATATTTTGTATGACGTCCGACTGTTTTATTCTACAGGTCGCATGTCTCAACCGATTTTCGTGAAATTTTGTGACCAGCGGCGGTATCATGGTCGCATTTTTATCACTTGTCATATTATTCGTCACTCTCGCACTTGCATACTTGTTAGAACGTGACAGGTATGATGACAGATGATAAAACACCGACCATAATAGCCCTACAGGTTCGATAATTTTTTGAAAATATATTCCATATGGTAGAAATTGGAAAAATGCTCAAAGGACTTATTTTCTATTAGGATAGGTATACATGTATGCTGGTGCTTAAGACAATTGTGAGTTCGCAGATGTTAATAAGGACATATGAAATACCGTTTATAAACTAAACGACATCTCACATGAGAAATTTAGTGTATACAAGGTGCTTAAAAAATCTTGTACCTCTCACATACTGTATTTAATTTTAATAACTGTAGATTGCATAGACATACGTAGATTGTGTAATTCACGAAGAGCCGCGCCATGACTCATAATGTCATGTTATTAAAGGTTAGATTTGACAAACCTGCGCGTCATTGTGGATGACACGAACTATATCTATGCAACTCAAACAAACCTACTTACTTATTTTGATTAAAGGTTTTTTTCCAAAGTCGTGACGATAATGTATGGTTTATATTTTTTTTGATTCGCTCTACAATTATTTTTTTGGTTGGTTTCAGGAGTTGATTAATTACAAATGAAGAGCCGTTAAATTTCTTACCATTTAGGGAGCGCAAGTAATAACATAAGGTGAGTCAAATAGTGACACCGCTTTGCGTAACGTCGTTGCTATGGAGTGCGGAATTAAGAGGAGTGGCATCTCTTATGGTAGAACTGTTACAAAAGTGTCCAGCTGTCAGCTATAAATAATATTTCCAAATCTCTCAAGAGTAGCGCTAGAGTAGCTAAGAACCTAGGCGTTATTGACGGAGTGAATTGCGCTGTCTATGATTTGATTTTTTTGTTCAAGTATTTAAAGTTTTTTGATGACACTTTTTGGTACATGGAGATTTCGTTCCTTATCCCCACCTTCCGTAGTCGTTGCCAGCAGAGGGACATTTTGTCAGTGTCAATGGACAATTGTTGAATATGCGAATACTTCTTACAATTTCACCTATTAACTATAAAATATCAAATGCAAGTAAAATTGCTACGCAATAGCAGTTTAACTAACCGATCTCAGACATCAGAATTATACTTGTAAGGTAGAAGTACTAGTGCTCAACGCTGCACTAGTCACCGACATGGGCACTTTATTTCATGGAAATTAGGTTAAATTTGAACAACGAAGATTTTTCTGTATTCGAACTTAATCCTTGTCACTTTGACATAAAGTGCCCATGTCGAGTACTAGTGCAGCGTCGAGCACTAGTACTTCTACCTTATCTGAATGATGTGATTCAGTTATCGTGCGTCTCGTTTGCGCCAGTACATATACGGACAAGTACGATCGAAATACACGACAAGACTGTACACAATACTTATCATCATTCTCTGTCTGCATGACATAATTTTGATTGACAAGTTCGAATTGGCATGTAAGCCTCGTACTGCGAAGCACTTAACCTAAGTCTAATTATCGCCGGGACATTAAAGGCCGAAACAAATTTACCCGCAGTTCACAAAACTACGATAAAGAGTCGCGTCCACACAAGAGGTGCTATTACCCGCCAACTAATTACAGTCGTTACACTAGCTGTAAACATTAATTTATGTTGATTATTAGCGTCGTGGCCTAGTAGTAAAGCTATGGACACAGGAGACTGAAATTACAGAGTAACCGTTTCATACAATTGTTTTGTAAGATGCCATAGACAGATGCACCATAGCGCTGTTCATTCGCTCGTGCATCCGACAAGTAGCAGCAGATGCCACGCTCGTGTGGCCAAATCAGAGGAAATATACAGTAGTTGCTTTTTTATTACAGGTATTAATTGAAAATTTTAATGTTATTGTTTGTAATTTTACCGTGATGTAAGGATTAATTTTACTGTATAGTAACTTGATGTTAATTATTAATGTTGACTTGTAAATTGGCTTTATAAAATAAATGACTATGACTATGACTATGACTATTTTAGAGAGAGCACGCATTAGTGTAGGTACTAAATTTTACGTGTAAGTTTGGTGTACTTTCGACAGCATATAGTGTAGCGCATTGAAAACGTGCCAAAACGATTTCATGAAATCTTCGCATTAAGAGAAGGGAGTTTTCAATTCGACGGAATCATATTATATGAATATCACCCCATTTGTCGAAGAATTACATAAGAAAATATATTCCTTAAGTACCTACCTACTTCTAGAATAAGCACGCATTAGATAGGTACGATTATTTTATAACGTCAGAATAATTTTGGTAAAAACGCTTGTAAGAACACGGAGGAAAGTTTGTTCCAAGAACAACATGGAATAAATTTCGTACATGCAAAGCTTCTGCCTTATAAATGCGATGAATATTTAGTACGCGGATTTACCGCCATGTGAAAACGAAGTGTTAACGTATCCTTCAAATATGTTAATTAATCTTTTGATGAGGTCTGACTTAACGCTGTATTAATTACATGCTTATTCATATTCTGCGATGTCGCAAGTCATACTTGTGTAAGTAAGGATTGAATAAATAAAATTGCATGAACTTTTTTGAAGTGAAAACTTCTTTAGCGCTGCTGTGAATTTTTTGTGATGGGGAAAAAATGTTAAACTCGCGACAGGTTACGTGACCGACAGATTCGACAAATTGAAAATTCGTAAGACGGACACGTGACCTGATCGAAAAACTGTTACAATGTCAATGAAGCCAGTAAAGTAGTTGAAATTATGGATGGAAGTTGATTTTTCTGAGGGATAAACTTTTTAATGTTATATCATTGTAATAGCTATGAAGTGTTAAATTTTTAATGTAATATAAATTGTCATGTTTGTGTATAAATGTATATTGTATTTTACCACATAAACTATAGTACTTTTATACTGATAATTAAAGCAATTCGTGCAAAATTATTCCCTAACCATTCCAAAATATCAAAAATGCACAACGTTAATATTCTAGTTTTCACTTCTGTCAGCATTCCTGGAGTGCAACCAGTTGTTTTTTTTTTACTAGTATAGGACACTATTCCATGCTGTCCCAGTAAGCTGATATCCATTTGGCCAAACAGGTGATTAAAACTTAATGATCTATTGAAAATAATTAGTGCTCTAATTTACTTTGCTTTTGGAAAACATAATACCGATTATGAACATGATATTTTAATAATTAGTATTTATGAAATACTTTCTTCTGACATATTACACGACTTGTAGTGCAAGGAAAAGTCGAAGGCACATAGGTCGCCAATGCGTTGGTCAGACCTACTCAAATGCACTCAATGGACCACTCCACGAATGTACAAGAAGACTACAGCACGGGAAGAATGGTGACGGATTGTGGAGCTTGCCGCCGGCCCTGATCTGAGAGCCTACCGCAAACCACGTTCGACGTGTTGCCTCTCTGTACTACATTTGTAAATTCGTACGTAAGTGTGACAGGGAGGCAACACGTCGAACGTGGTTCGCGGTAGGCCTTCTGACGACCACGACCACTTTGACAAGAGTGTGACGACAAGAAGAAAATGTATGTAATGTCAGAATGAATCCTTAATTTGGAGTAATTAAGAGAGTTGTAGGCATCTTATGACATCTCAATAAATATATGTCCTTGTCTTTATATAATGTTTGACACGGTTTATAGTGTTTTCGTTAAACTAGTTTCATAATTGATGAAAAAATATAAATATTAACCTAGCAGACACAACTTAATGTCACGTATTTATGTAAAGCTTTGATATTTGTTTCAAGCTAAAAAACAAACGATATTCAATTTAAAATTATTTTAGAAGCGCTGATGGTCTAACGGTAAGAGCGGCTGAATTTCAATCCGGAGGTCGCGGGTTCAACCCCGGGTCGTACCAATGAGTTTTTTGGAACTCATGTACGAAATATCATATGAAATTTATTAGAACAGTCGCTTTTCGGTGAAGGAAGACATCGTGAGGAAATCGGGCTAATCCCAATAAGGCCTAGTTTACCCTTTGGGTTGGAAGGTCAGATGATAGTCGCTTTCGTAAAAACTAGTGCATACTCCAATTCTGGGGATTAGTTGTTAAGCGGACCCCAGGCTCCCTCCCATGAGCTGTGGCAAAATGCCGGGACAACGCGAGAAAGATTATTATTATTCAATTTAAAATGATTTTGCTTATACAAAATAAGTTTGGGCTGAAAACTCTTGGACCCCAATAGTTGTAATATAATAGTAAGAGAGAGAGTTTAAGTTTATTTATTAAAATAAAGTTTCCAAGCCTATATATTATATCGATAAGATGTAGTGGTCGAAAAAAATCCACTCAATCATCAGTTAATTACACTACTTATTCCCAACGTACCTAAGTCCCATACCCGATAAAAACCACTTCATCCAAGCTGTTGGTGGATTACCTAGTGAGTCGCTTAATTAGTTCAATTGTCAAACAATAAAGACCGTAAACCCCCTTCTAATAGAAGTGACCTCTAGAACAAATGCTTCGGGCTTCGGGCAGTAACTGATTGTCATGTGACTTTGATCGAGATCGGTGTTAACTCGATTCTTGAATTTATATATTGATTTATTTATAATAATAAAAATAATAATTCAGCCTATATACGTCCCACTGCTGGGCACAGGCCTCTTCTCATACGCGAAAGGGCTCGGGCTATAGTCCCCACGCTGGTCCAATGCGGATTGGGGACTTCACATACACCTTTGAATTTCTTCGCAGATGTATGCAGGTTTCCTCACGATGTTTTCCTTCACCGAAAAGCTAGTGGTAAATATCAAATGACATTTCGTACATAAGTTCCGAAAAACTCATTGGTACGAGCCAGGATTTGAACCCGCGATTTATTCATATATAATTTATACTTTATCGTCATAACGAGTCTGGAATTACATTAACACAATTTGTAGAGGAAAATGAGTAAATGAACAGTTTACGTCAAACTCGATTTTTCTTTTATGTCCATAATGACGAGTTAAAGTGGACAGGGTATGTATGTTTTACTTGCTTTGAATCGTGGGGAAACATAGATTCTAATTTTTTGAGAAATAAGGCATTGATTCATGAATAATAGAAAGATTTTCAGAGTACCGTGTTTAGGCCACGAAGCTTGCTGAGTGACCTAAGTACGAGATTGAAAAGCGTGATTATATCACTATTGTATAAAATACTTTTTCTACGAGTCTTCTAAAATAAAGTGTCGTGTTCCTGCCGGTGAGTAAGGTTGCCAGAGCTCAACGAGGGGAGGGAGGGTTGTTAGGTTAGGTTAGTCCTCTGGAGTTGCATGCGTACATAGGCTACGGAGACTGCTTACCATCAGGCGGGCCGTATGCTTGTTTGCCACCGACGTAGTATAAAAAAAAACTTTTTCTACTATATAATTAAATAATTAAAAATAATAGTTAAGTATCCCAGTAAAAAAAAGATTCACAAGAGACACTTCTTTATTCATGAAATTGTACCGCGTTGATGTATTTTCCTCTTGACCGCGGTGACACGTGATTGGTTGAATTAATTACAGTTGACTAAAGTAGTATTATATAGTTGAGTGAATGGGCTCCCATAGTGAAAAGTAAGTGTTAATTCAATCATTAAATTCGCAGAGTAGATAAAAGAATTTTATGATATAGTTGGCAACCTTTACAGAAATACATTATGGAAACGTTCAGAAATAATTTCTTTGTACTTTAAAAATTGATGCGCAATGTTTCCCCGGTTTTATTAACCTTTAAAATCTCCTGTCTCATTTGATCTAGTTCCAGATTGTTAAGGATCATGTCCAGTCTCTTCAATTAAGGTAACCGATTCAAGCCGACCACCGCTTCTACCCTAGTCGTTAGTACCTTGCCTACAAAGCTGATGATCTTAGCTCTGAATCCAGGTCAATTTATGTGTGAGAAATTGCTATTAATACATATAAGCCCAAACTTAAGGGGTTTACTCGGAGCAAATATCCGCTTCAATATCAAATCAGCTCGATGGTATGAAATTTTTGACTTGTTTACTTAATTAATATACAGGTATTTTAGTTTAGTTAATATCAATTAAATTACTTCACAAATTATTCATAATATGAATTTACTGATATGGTAAACATATTATTTCCATTTGAACATCAGGAAGTTCTAATTTACAACAACTGAATACACTTTTAAAACTAATATTTTCAAGACGTCTTCACGAAAATGCCTTTTATATAAAATGGCGGGAACCAGTGACAGGTACGAGTCAATTAATATTCTCCAATTCTTCCTCAATTGCTCAAAGATTAACTGGAAGAGATCCCTGAAAGGGATAAGTTCGCCTTTGTACAAATGTTGTGTGTTATCTCCTGTTTTATGTTTCTTTCTGTATAAGTGGTTTACTACTACTACTACTAATATTTCTTATAAGGTAATCATAAATAAAAGTAAATATATTTGGAATGCTAGCTGCATAGACACACTGGCACCGTCCCACCTCCAACGGACTAATGTAAAAGCGGGCGCAGCGGCGGAAAGCGCCGAAATGTTGAAATATTATAAATATAAGAGTCTCGGTAGAGAGTACCATTTTGTACCATTTGGCGTTGAAACTCTAGGTCCATGGGGTCCCAGCGCGCACAAGTTTTTTTTGCAGTCATCGCGAAGCGTCTGGTTGACGTAACTGGTGGCCGAAGAGCTGGCGGCTTCCTCGCACAACATATCAGTATTGCGATTCATCGAGGAAATGCCGCCAGCATCCTTGGTACGATGCCCTAAGGGCCCATTTTAGATTTAAGCATTATGTATATTGTTATTGTAAATAAGTCAACGGAAATCATAAAACATACCAAAATAAACTCCACAACGAACACACAAAATAAACCGGATGAATTCATGCCAAAATTAAGGCCGAGCATACTTCGTTCACGACACAACGGACAGGGGATTATGTATTCAGTTTCGTTTTCAGTTGCGTGAGTGACTGTTTTATTTACTGGAAGGACATTTTTACGAATAATTAATTGTATTATTCGTTGCTAGTATTCAGTTGTTACGTTTTTAAGCAAATCTAAGGGAGAAATTTTAGAGATTCACTGGGTTCTGTGAAGATACTGTCTGACTGACTTTTTCATCAACGCAAAGTCGAAACTACACGCATGAATTTTGCACATCAAGTTACATTTATACTATGTAGGAGAAATTTCAACTTGAATCTTCGAAAAACATGTGTTGAAAGGTATACAAACTTAAAAATCTATAATCTATTAAATAAAGACTTGAAACTTCCTAAAGAGTCATATTATCCACGCGAAAGAAATCGTGGGAAACAGGGTTGAAAGTTTATGTCGCAAACTAATACTTTTTTAAGTAAGGAACTTGATATTTTGTGGAAGGATTTTGAATGTTATAAAATTTTGTGTTGTGTTGCCAAATTATTAACTTAAACTAACTGCTATTTTTTGCAGCACACTGTTCATAAAGAATTACATCAACCTATAAATATATATTTGTATATCTCACTCGTCAAATGGGTATAACCAAATACAAAATACTAGCAAAATCAAAATACATGTCATATTACCTAAAATATATATTTTGTAATATATTATGAACTAGCGCACCGAATAATATAAAACATACGGTAGATACTTACCTCAATCTAGTTCTAAATTAACCATGGACTTAAACTGTATGAACCCGTCTGGGTTTTAGAAAATGAATAAAACTAAATACCTAAATACGTTGAGCCCAAGTCTCCAATATTTAAGTTCGTGCAAAAGCACAGAAAACTGATTCTACTATATTAAAAAATCTGGACGGACTTACAACTTTACTATTGTTGTTATCTTAAAGCACGCTATCTTCTGCAACACTTTTGGCCTCGACAGTAACTTCCATGAGTAAATAATTATTTAAAGAACACAAATTATTCCTAAATAGAAAACCCCAATGCCCAAGAAAGTTGTAACGATCAAAGATAAGAGGAAAGATGGCGGCCATCATTTCTTTATTTGAAAAAAATGCGGGATTTAATTGCACTTCCAGTTCCGTAGGTTTGTAAACAAAGGAATGGCTAAGAATGAAAAGTGGGTAAGTGCGAATCAGGCTTAGAAGTGAATAGTTTTTTATGGATATTAAGAAAATATTGGATATTCCTCGGAAAAGCTATCGGATATGGAAAAGTATGAGGTGATCCGAATTTATACCGCCCGCCTCACGTTATATTCATTTTATTGCCAAATTCCAATGGCATGACACCCAACACTCACTACATCCGTGTGCAGATCTGAAGATAAACCTCGTGGATTCAACTTCTGGATCACCTTGCTGATCACCAAGTTGGATACAAGTTAAATAAAACAATATTCCCTGATGAAATTGCTGGGACATTTCTTGATTTCAACCGCTTTACGCACAACTCAAGGATACGAGTACTTACTTCGATACCTATCCTAAACAAATTTACTTAAATCTCTGTTTTGACATTTTTCTTGGACATCATTCATCCGCTATCATAACCATGAAACCTGTTTCAAATCTGTGTCGAACGTGGGAAATGAAGGTAAAAAAAAAACAATTCAGGAAAGACCCTTTAAGCATTATCAATTGTTATGTATTTAAAGCGTATAAAGTTGTAAATGTTATATTGATAGGTGAATTTAACTAATTACATTAGAGTTGGCTTTTATTATAATTTATTAACAATAAAAAAAAATTACAACCCAAACTAACACCTTGCAATTTTCAAAGAATATTATAGTAAAACGTAATTCTAATAAAAATAAAAATACACGAAGTGTAAAAAATCTAAACGGATAGTAACTTAGATTAATCATTTGCTGGTGTGTTTCGGATTTTAATTTTAATAAGATGAAATTAGTAATATTTGAGTAATTTTAAACAATTAAAAGCATGGCAAAAATGTAATCCATTATTTGATGAATCTCACGCTCCCACGACAAGGGAATTCATTTTTTTTATGTCCTGCTCTGAGTGCTCTGGTTACGCAGAGCAGTGGTGTGGAACCCTAAATTTAAATCTTTAAGAAGTCGCTAATAATAAAACCTTTTTTACTGAAGCCCGAATTTTTCGTACCATGATAATTTACACAGAAGACAATTAATTTTGTGTAGGTTGTTGTTTGTTTTTGCATAGTCATCTATTGTTTTCATGTATAGTTGTTGTTTTAGATCTTAAGAATATTTTTAAATAGATAAAAGGCTAATACGAATCTTACCTGAGAATACAGCACTATTCGACACATGGCAGTGCCGAAGAACCAGGTTTCCGTCACGTCCCATAATACTGTTGGAGGCAGACATATCAAGATCACCATGAAATCAGCCACCGCAAGATTCACGATGAAATAGTTCGTCACAGTCCTCATCGAATGATTTCTGTACACCGCGATACACACTAGGGCGTTCCCAATTAGGCCAATCACAAACACTATTGCATGCGTTGTTATAAGGACCCATTCGAATGGCCTCGGAAATATGTACTCTTGTAACATTTCTATGTACTCCTCTCTTGTCATATTGCAATAGTCCTGATCTCCGGGGCAAGCTGTTGTTGAATAATTGTCAACTTCTGTCGTTGTGGTATCTTCTGCCATGATTCTTGCAAATTCTATCTCGCTTCGATTTGAAACCATTTTATCTTTATCGTAGATTTCGTTTCTTAAACTGTCTGGATCTAGTTCCAAATATTCTGTGTTATTAAATTCATTTGTTACTTTTTCGTCGTGTCTTTGCGTTCTGTAAATAGTATCCCTTTCAAGGTAATCATTTAAATCTATCCTTGTATTACTATCTAAGAATTCATTTAATATAGTTAAATTGCTTTTGTTGCTGTTCAAACTCTCTGAACTAACACACAGGTTACATATAAGAATCATAATTACTTTTTTAATCCGAGAATCAGTCCGCGACACCATCTTGGAATTGTTATCTGGTCATTTTTCTCCCATAATCTAAGTTCAAAGTTTTTCTGCTAACTTCTCCGCTGCACCCATCTGTGAAAGGAAATTATAATTAAAACAATGGTTCAAGTGTTCAAGTTTGTGCGGACTTTAAAAATTAATGCCATTAGGGAAATCTACAGTACACATATTGAAAACAGAATTTCGGTCACATTTTAGGAACACATAATAATTTGTAAGAATTACGATTAATCATTTAGGTACTGCATGAATTTTAACAGCTATGGTAAAACTAAAATCATATTTGTGTGGAACTTAGATAATATTTGGGTGTTATATATATATATAGGAAATAGGAAATATCTTGTTGACGTTAAGCTGCCATCGCAACCTATGGGCACTTGCAACTCTAGTTAAGTTACACGTGCATTGCCGACCATGCAAACATATAAGGATTTCTTTGTTTTACTCAAATCTACCATCATTTTGCAATTAAACCTCGTGTCATCATGGGGATCGTAAGATCAAAAGCAATGAAATGGAAAAACGGCCGCATGTACAGGTTTCCATAAATAAGCTACGCTTTATAGTTGTTACCTTCCTTGAAAAATTATTTGATTTAGTTTTTCTAATGAATAACACTAATCGGCAAGGAGCACCGGGGCAATGCCGCAAGCTTTCTGGGCACGTTACTGAGCGACTACGACTAAGCCAATTTTTTTATTTATAAGTTATTAATTTAAATGTTTTTTTTTTATGTTTTAAATAATTGTTTTTTGTTGTGTCAATAAAACCAAAAATAGTTCTTCGTACTTAGAGACCTTGCGTGAAAACGATAAAACAAATAGGTCAAAAGTAAAACAGGACAAAGAAAATGTGTCACTGCTTATTTCAATCGCAAAATACCTTTTTATTGATTTTAAATTTTTCAGTTCATAACTTAATTCAAATGACTATTTTGTATTGTAGGTTGTTTTTTTTTATGGTAGAGAAGGCGATGACGACGACAGATGAATCACCTGATGGTAAGCGATTACCGCCGCCCATGGACACCTGCAACACCAGAGGGGTTGTAAGTGCGTTGCCGGCGTTTACGATGGGAGTACGCTCTTTAAAAAAAAGTATAAATGAGACAAAAACACATATAATGGGAGGGATTATTCCCACTAGATACCACCAAGTTGTTACCAGTGGTATTTTTTTCTCACCTTTTACCACTGGTAACTACTGAGGAAAAAAATCGCACTAGTTACCACCAACTCGACGACCAACTACTACGGCGACCTTTTTTTTTATTTCATACCACGACGCACGACGCAAACAAGCATACGGCCCGCCTGATGGTAAGCAGTCACCGCAGCCTATGGACGCCTGCCACTCCAGAGGTGGCTTTACAATATATGGCTCGCAAAACCGAACTTTGTTTGGAATATCCGATCGCACTGCGTACAATAAAGCTGTCCTGTATCTCATGAACTGTTATAGTTAGACAGTTGAAATTTTCACAGATGATGTATTTCTGTTGCCGCTATAACAACAAATACTAAAAAACAGAATAAAATAAATATTTAATGGGGCTCCCATACAACAAACGTGTTTTTTTTGCTCGTTTTTATAGAGAATGGTACGGAACCCTTCGTGCGCTAGTCCGACTCGCACTTAGCCGGTTTTTTTTTTCTATTATTTAGTATACTCGTATATAAAACACCCCTGCCCGCGACTTAGCATGGAAGATGATGATGATGGATGAAAACTATTTCCATACCAAATTTCATCTAAATCGGTTCGGTGGTTTAAGCGTGAAGGGGTAACAGACAAACACACTGAGTTATTTTCGCGTTTGTAATATTAGTACGCATTATTCGAATATTTTCCGAATTTTCGTTGCGATGGAACACGAAAGTAAATATATTAACTACGTTACATATTAATCCGAAACGTGACCCAATACGGCCTTTATTCGAAAGGCTTATAAATAAAAATCTTCTTTGAACATCCTCAGTGATCAAATATTTACAAGATATTTATTTGGGGTATTGCTGACATGAGAAAATACTCCATAATAGTACATTACGATACAAGTGCGAAAAATAGGAAATTCGAAACGAGTGGCGATAAATTAAAACACGACCGAAGGGAGTGTTTTAAATCGACACGAGTTGCGAATTACCTATTCGCACATGTATCGTACAACGTTTTACAGTACATATGGCCCTTTAAATGTTCGACACAGTAACGTAATATGCTACTTCTCGCACTAGTGCTATAAAGTAGCCCCATATGTACTGTAAAGGTATATTTTTCAGTCAATTTAATTTAAGGAACCAATGGACCATCGAAAACTACTTACACTGTAGAATTAAATCCTAAACTAATTTTACGACGCGTGTTTTTAGTCACATGTTTCGTTCCCCCCAACCAGTTCTCAGCGCGCACGCAGCATGTGACGCGGCGCACAGCAGTACGAAAAGCGCGGCCATCTTAAATCGCACTGTTAGTGCTCAAAAAACAGACCTAGGCTCTCCAAAACATGTCTTTTTACACTACTTTTATACTACGTCGGTGGCAAACAAGCATACGGCCTGCCTGATGGTAAGCAGTCTCCGTAGCCTATGTACACCTGCAACTTCAGAGGACAAAAACACGTGAGTTAACACGAAGACCGTGGAGGGCCCGCGCGAAATAGCTTTTTCATATAAGTGTAGTTCTCATTTTCCCCTCAGCTTTATATAGTCAATTTAAAGCATATATGAGCATAGAGCCAATATTATCGTCCCCTATAAACCTACACCAATTAAGGTCTCATATCGCGCGTTAATGTTTTTGATTGTTTTACACAAAACTAATACGAAAAGCGCTGGTGGCCTAGCGGTAAGAGCGTGCGACTTGCAATCCGGAGGTCGCGGGTTCGAACCCCGGCTCGTACCAATGAGTTTTTCGGAACTTATGTACGAAATATCATTTGATATTTGCCAGTCGCTTTTCGGTGAAGGAAAACATCGTGAGGAAACCGGACTAATCCCAACAAGGCCTAGTTTACCCTCTGGGTTGGAAGGTCAGATGGCAGTCGCTTTCGTAAAAACTAGTGCCTACGCCAAATCTTGGGATTAGTTGTCAAGCGGACCCCAGGCACCCATAAGCCGTGGCAAAATGCCGGGACAACGCGAGTAAGAAGAAGAAGACACAAAACTAATACGAATTTCAATAATGAAAATGACACGTTTGACGCACAAAAATATAATATTTTAAATAAGTACATAAGCTTAGTTTAGTTTTGCTGAATTTCCCATTTACACCAACCCTTTAAGACTCATTTAGTGCAAAAAGTTACTTCTTTTTGCACGAATTAAGTCTTAATGGGTTAAAATGGTTGCTACACTTGTATCGCATTAATACAGCTTTATGTAATGTTTATCGTGAAGTTATAATTACAATAAATGTATAGCCGCGAGGTCTATTCAGGTAGTAATTTCTTGTTATTAATTTGTTATTTATATGATCTGTCAACTGTCAAAAGTGACATTGTTTCAACCAACAACAACAACATTATAGTATTTTCTGATATCCAACAAGAAATTACTGTCTGAAAAGACCTGACGTGACACAAGCGTTTGTGCTCTAGTAATATTTTGCTATTCTAGGTAAGTGAAAAAAAAAAAACTTATATTGGAAAGTAACAGTCTGTGCAAGATTAAATCTGTGTAACTGTTATCAACCATGCTATGTATAATGAAACCACAAACTCACGATAAAATAAAATTTTCAAGGTGAGGATTTTATTTGATCTAACTATGTTATTGCCACATCTTTATTATTCAGTGCTTCCAATAATGCATTGTCTTGGATACGTGGGGTCTATAAAATCCAAACAAGTAAGTATGTTTAATTGTTTTTTATATTATTGTGTGTTGACGACTCTTTTTGGGAGATATTATTTGTGTTATTTTATTAATTTATCATTTTTATTTTTATTGTTCTTGTATTTTCGTAAGTTTTGACATTGTACATTTATATTTTGGATTTTGTAAGTATTTACCTACTTACTGTTATTCTAATTGTATTGACAATCCTTATTGGAGCTATAATTTTATTTCATTAGTAATGTTATTATTTACATTTTTATTTTATTTTGACGATCATGATAGAAATTCTTATATTTTCGACATCAATGCAAATTTATTATGTAATTATCTTTCATGAAATAAATAATCTAATCTAATCTAACAGTTCGGATACAACACTTAGTTATCCTTTGTTTTTGTACTGTTAAAGGTAAAGTTTTAATTAAGGGGATTGATTAAAGGTAATATCGTAAGAATCAATTGGCGCTATTTATTACTCCATCTAGCATCCAATGAAAAGCCCATTTATATGTTAATTTGCATTTATTACGGCTAATTAACTAGCTGCTAATGGCTTAAAGACTAATAAATAACAGAATTACAAATGGAATCTGCAGTTATAAATTGGACGTTACTCTATTGACATAGAATTCGAATTTGAACGGTTTAAATATTTTATCTATTGGGGGTTGACGGGAATGTTTCTTGTCGTGTCTATTATCTATATCAAGTGTTGGTCATTTGTATGCAAAGCTGAACTTAACATATTCTATTGGCTCTGTGAGCTATATACCTTGCGATACCCTTAAAATATGTGAAAAATAAAATTAATTAGGTACACAATAAAATATCGGCACGAAAAATGTGCCAAAAATATGTATACGCGACTCTTTTGCCCATATATTAAGGTACTATACATATTGTTGCCACATTTTTCGTACCGATATTTTCAGACGTGACTGTACCTCGTTGAGTCATTATCAAAGCGAAATCACAATGACCCTATTAATTAATAAATGAATAAATATTATAGGGACATTCTTACACAAATTGACTAAGTTTCAGTGTAAAAAATTCCACGGTAAGCCGAAAAGGCTTGTTGTGTCGTGGGTACTGAGACAGCACTCAAATATTGGGTCATTACCTATGAAATTGGCGTTTTTGTTCATAAGTATTAGTCATGTCATAGTTTATTTATTTTAATAGTAACTTCGAAGTATTTTTTAAATTCATTAGTGCGCTACATAACAACGATTATGTTATTTGCTTATTTTATTGTTTTATGTAATCAGAATACCGCCCTGAAAACAGCTCTTTTCATGTGCTGCCGGCTCGAGTATTTAAATGACTTATATTTTTCTGACGGGACAGATTTAAAAAAAATATGAGATAGAAAATGTGCCTTAAAAATGTCTCAGATTACTGGCAAAAATTTGTTTGGTTTGAAAATGCCATCACAAAATAATCCGCAAAATTCATTGTACGATAAATCGAATTTCGTTAAAGTTCTCCATACAAAACGCCAATTTCATAGGTAATGACCTAATACATTAAAAATACGAGTACTTAAATACATAGAAAACATCCATGACTCTATTCAATTCAATTCAATTCAAATATACTTTATTCATGTAGGCCTAGCAACAAGCACTTATGAATATTAAGACAGTATTACATATAATTATCTTAATCTAATTATCAGAGCAATTTATTGATGTTGTAAATATTATTCCATATATAATACTAATGAATATAATTCATAGATCAAATTTAATACTAAAACTTTCACAAAATATAGTCATACAAAAAAAAATGTATAAAAAATACTAGTCCAGACTGGTGCTAAAGTCCTTTTATTTTTTTATTAAAAACTGATTGGCGATTGGCCCTAGTCACGCCTGATGGAAAGTGAAGACCGGGCGTAAGATTGAGCTCACCGGTTCAGTAGTAGCCTATTCACTCTTGCCTTAAAGAGACCGAGGTCATATTTATCAGGGAAAACAGATGGCGGAAGCGCATTCCATTCTTTAGCCGTCCGTACCTTTATACCAATTTCCGCCATTTGAACTGCTTACAATAAACGGAACGACAACAAATTATATCTAACAACTGAACCGACTCACAAACTTTCACGAGAATATGTTCAGAAAATGTGACCGGCTGAGAGCATCCGAGAGCAAGCTGAACAGGAGACCCTCGCCAACGCTCGGTCAATCAAAAAACGTTGTGACTATTAATATTACACTTATAATTACTACTTTGGATCAGCGGAATGGTAATTATAAAAAAAACTGCTATTAAAACTTAATAGATTTAAAACACTATCTATGCAGTGTAATAATTAATAACCCAAATGTTTAGATTGGCGCTTTAAAGAAATAATCTCAGTATTAGATGTTACTGCTATTTATAATTTCTTTATTAATAGATAATAAATCCTTGAGATTTCAGGTTGTAAACAATACATAACAATACCATAAGGTTGTCATAATGCTCTTATGTTTTTATTCTCATAATTTTTCTTTTCTTTTGTTTGTTTTTGTTTTTGCGCGCACAAATAGCTCTGTTTTACTATGTAGAAACTACTTAATAAGCATGATGTTAAAATATTTTCATTAAGGAAACTGTAAGTCTAGTTTTAAGAAAAGTTCCTGTGCTATATATAACTATAAAAGACTGTTTGTTTCTTAAATAAATAAATAAAATTAAATTGGAGTGGTAGAGAGCCCTCAATAGGATAATTTACGGAATTTCAATTATGAAATTTTAGTCATAGATAACAAAAATAACGAGATGACGATTATAAGATTTCGCTCTGCGTGAAAGTTTGTCAAGGATTCCTGATAATTCCTGTCTCAGATACAGCTTGTTTGAATGCCCATCTCGATTTCTTCGTTTGAGAATGAATGAGCAGGCCAAATAATCACTAATTATGACTAATCTCCATATCTATTATTATTACTAGGTCGTATTCCATAGATATCTCTTGGCCGAAACGAATAGTTTATTGTAGCCACAAAGTCAGCCTGAGAGCTGGCAGCTTCTTATCAGTATTTCGCTTGAAATGCCAGCAACAGTGTATGCGCAATGTAAGCTAATATATATTTTTAGTTTATTCAGAAACCAAACAGTCATATAAACAAATGTACTGCAATAAAAAAACAAGGCAACAAAAAGACCTGGAGGTTCATACTTATAAATGATGTTAACTGAAATAAATACTTATAGGTACAAGTATATCTAATGTATAAATCAAATGTATCAGATGGAAAATGAACTATACAACATAAATATAGCGGTACCTGGGTACTAAAACAACTCGTGTTTAACTATATTTTTTAGACTAGCCAATGAACTTTGAAAGTAATCTACATCGTATAAATGTTTATTATAACTCGGAACTCGTCTGAAAAAAGTATGTCTGGATAGTTCTTCACAGAAAAATTGTACCCCTAGTGTAAATTCAATCGACATCATAACGTGACGAACGCGTTTGCGTTAAGTGTCATTTTGTATAGGATTTTGAGTTCCCAAAACGTCCCGCTTGGCGCGCTCTTTCTAAATCACATACGAAATGAGACTAAACGCAAACGCGTACGTCACGTTTCGAAATCGAATTTATTTACACTAGGGGTACTGATAAGAAAAAGCGATCGAGGGCGTAAGGGGAGATGCGGACAACTGAAAGTAATTAAACTTAAGCGATTAAGACAATTAATAATACCTTTAAGCATTTTAAACAAAAACATGACGTCTAAGTATTTCCTACGGTTAAAAAGGAAAGGCACACCAAAATGTTTTGCCGACAATGTAGAATTTACGAAATAAATACCTGTACCCCTAGTGTAAATAAATTCGATTTCGAAACGTGACGTACGCGTTTGCGTTTCGTCTCATTTTGTATTGGATTTAGAAAGAGCGCGCCAAGCGGGACGTTTTGGAAACTCAAAATTCTATACAAAATGAGACTTAACGTAAACGCGTTCGTCACGTTATGATGTCGATCAAATTTACACTAGGGGTACTGTTCTCCAAACGGTCGATATGGACTTGGTATTGTGGTGTCCAAATTACACTTCCAAATTCAAGGATACTCCTAACTAAAGTATAAAATAATAATTTATAAGTGTTTGGCCGTTTGAAGGGCTGTCCGACACGAAGAATCATTCCTAACCTCTTATAAGCACGCCTACATAGATTATCAATATGCTCATTGTAGTTCAATTACGAGTCCATAGTGACGCCTAAGTCCTTACTGGAAGATATTCGCGTTAATACCAGATAAATTATAATTGTAAATGATAGGATTCTGTTTCCGATTAAAAGTAATAACAAAGCATTTTTCTGTATTTAAAAACAGATGATTCTTAGATCAGTATAAGACGAAATTATCCAAATCTTTCTGTAATAGAAGGCAATCCGCTTCCGAAGACACAGCTTTATAAATTTTTGTGTCATCAGCGTATATAAGATGTTCAGAGCTCCGGAAACAAGATGCCATATCATTGATGTACAGGATAAAAAATAAAGGACCAAGGTGTGCACCCTGAGGTACTCCAGAATGGATGGGGAGAAAACGAGATGTATTCATATAAAGCCACAATATATAAATGTGATGCACGACATGCGTACATATACACATTATTTATTCCTACGTATCTTCTTAACTGCTTATTGGTTGTAATTAAACGAGCAATTCTTGTATGTATATATATATATATATATATATATATATATTTCCGGGATCTCGGAAACGGCTCTAACGAATTTTGCTGAAATTTGGTATATGGAGGTTTTTGGGGGTAAATAATCGATCTAGATTAGTCTTATGTTTGGGAAAACGCGTGTTTTCGAGTTTTCATGCGTTTTTCTTTCGACGCAGAATATGGTCGCTAATTTCGTGTTGCCGGCCACTGTCCGTCTGGTCCAGCGGGTTAAGACGCGGACTGTTAAACGAGTGTTACGGGTTCGAATCTCGCCCGGTGACTAACTTTTTTTTTATATGTTCAAGTTTATATATAATTTTTATTGTTTTAGACAAGTTTAATTTAGTAAAAAAATTTAGTTAAGCTTATCACCTATTCACTACCATATTACAATAAATAGTTATAACCGAGCAAAGCTCGGTCGCCCAGGTACTTGGTTGTAATGCTTGATATCTCAAGCATTACAATTTGTATAGGCGTCTGAATTTTTTTCTTATAGAACACAAAATGGAACACACAAATGGAAAATGGTCACACAAAAGAATAAATAAATAACGTTATTTTGTTGATCTGTGTTTCGAAATAATTTTAAGTAAGTAATAATTTTGCTGGAATTTATAGAAGCTTACTAATTTCAGCGCTTTTATACACTAATTAAAATGGGTCACCTTATACATTATTCCTATATAAATTAACCACCACTTTGTTTTTATTCGTGTTCAGTTATATTTTGCCCGTTGGAATGAGTTTATGTGAAAAACGGGAACTCATTTGCTTGCCTAGATTTTCTAGAATTATATTGCTATCCGAATTATCTATTTACAAACAAACAAACATGGCCTCTCTTTAGGCTTACAAAGCCTGTGTTGAGACGTCCCGCTCTTCCACAACCGTAATTACTTGTAGTTACATTACAAAACAAAATTGTAGTTATATTACAAAATTACAGTTTTTTTTAGGTATTTATATATATTTATTACATATATTTTTAATGTTTAGGATATGAGTGTGTTCATGTGTGTGTGTGTGTGTGAATTCAAATGCAACTTGGTACTTTTTCGCAGATCCATCTGCGCGAGGTAGAAACAAATGTTGGTAATAAATTGGTATAAAATGTTACAATTTCTGAATACACCATTTAACAATTTCCTCGTTTTACTATCGATAGCCTGTCAAAACAACACTGCGCTTTGTTTCCAGTTACAACTTTCCCGAAACCTTAAAATACGTTAGCATTAAAACTTATTCCAGTACAAAATATCGCGTGACAACTAAATGAATTCAAGTCACAAATTAAAAGGGGTCGCTCTAGTTCTTTTACCGAGTCATGTACGAAAGATATACAAAACGATTTTAATTATGTATGAGACGGGGAAAGTAAATGCAGACAAAAAGAACCGAGTTTCTTTAAGTGCTGAGCAAAGATCGTGTACTTACTGTTGAGTTACTTAATCTACATTTTACAAGATTTAGATGCAAACCTAACTAGCATTTTAACCGCGTAGTAAGGAAACTGAGGTAGTGATTTCTCAGTGTATGCAATGTATCTGTTACCGTAAGATCCAAATGTACGGTATCCTAGAATTTACCGATAAATCCTAGATTTTACCATACTTCGGGATTTTACATTGACATATCTACATCAACTTTTGGACACGCCCTGCAGGCCAAATGCCGTGAAGATTTTTTGCAAATTTCAAACCGGACGATCTGGTTGTATTTTTACCGAAACGACGATATTTTCCAAGCTTTTTATTGACTTGCAATGCACCTATGTATGTAAGGGTCAAATCTTGCAAGTAAAATTTGACCCACTTCCCGGTTTCCGATGAAGCTGAAAATTTGCATAATCATGGTACCATCGTGCTGATCTGATGATGGAGATGGAAGGTAGCCAGCCTCTATGATGAAACAACGTAACCTAATTGTGTTTGGGAATTTTAGAATTGGCTCGACGAGTATTATTCGTAGTTGCCTGTGGATAGAAAAGAATAGTCAGCGATTAAAGCTTGTACCAAAAACTGAATTTTTGCCAAAAAACTTATTTAGCTCATTTTTTACCCCCGACGCAATGGAGACGTTTCATATTAACTTATATGTATTGAGAGAGAGGTTGTTAACGTTTGTTTGGTGCTACGCTTTACGCAATTAACCCATTATAATGGTTTTTAAATATAAATATGAAGGGGTCTTAATATTCTAAAAAATGAGATACCTGAGGTGTCTCCATTGCGTCGGGGGTAAAAAATGAGCTAAGAATATCGGTTTGATATTTGCAAGAGAATCTTGACGGCATTTGACACATCAGTGATGGTTTTTAAATATACATTTGAAAGGGTCTTAATTTTCTTAAAAATGAGCACCTCAAGGTGGATAAATTCAACTTGCAACATTTTGAATCAAGGAATATTTTTTGAAGTTGTCGCATCGTTGCAGCTCTCTAAGTATGCTCTCGCCAATCTTGCGAGCGTGTGTCTGAATTTAATAAACTGCAAATTTTCTGCTTGTCGCCTAATCCGAGCCGAAATTTTTTCCTATGTATAAGTAAAGGGTAAATAAACACTTTAAGTAAATTCTTCTCTTTTGTTCAATTGTAGAGAAGAGGAGAAATTTTGTAGTTTAACCAAATTTTAGTATGAAAATCAAGGGTTACATACCATATTGAGAAAATATTACTACATTTATTATTTTCTTTCTCCAAACCCGTACTGTGGTTTGGAAAAACCACATTCCGGTATAGCAGTATTGCTAACGTAACTATACGCCTCAGTCACCTCTCTGTGTCTGCCAAAATCCAAATCACGGTAGGCGTGTTTGAAGCAGACCAATTTGCACCGTAAACGAAAAGGTGGTAACCACTACAAAGTTACGTGATTGATCTAACTTCGCCCACTCGTCATTACGTCCCCAAAGGGCCATCAAAGGCTTCAAATTTGTTTCGCTTTCACTCATTCTATTACATAACAAGTATTTGCTTCAGGGTAACCAGTATTAATACTTGTACGGTGGCAACATGGTTACATTATCACCTGTCATTATGCCTGTCACTTTCGCACTTAAATACTTGTTAGAACGTGACAAGCATGGTGACAGGGGATTAAAATTTAAAACTGCCGACGCTGATTATCCGTACTTGTCACTGATCTTGACTTACACTGGTCAGTAATAGGCAGTGCGCTAGATGCGATGGGAATGACACTTTGTTTGGTCTTTTCGAGCCTCGCATGACAAACTTTTTGCATGAATATTAAATAAGATTAGTTTATATTTTTAAGTCTGTTGTGCATTGATGAGCAAGTTTTATCAACGTTATTTCGTTTTTCAAACGTCTTTAAAAAAGTTGAAGGTTAAAAATGATTGTTATTTAACAAGTTTTTATTTGCTTCACAATGTTTACAAGTACTTTAGTTCTTCGTAAAAAATATGTAATTCATGATTTAACTAAGTACTTTAGTTGTTATAGGCAGTTTGCCATTGACGTAGTATAATAAAATTATAAGTTTAAATTGGTTTCGTAAATACAAATATCTTCATACGCCTTGCAAAATTAACGATAACCTTCTTTGTCAGTCAGATGACCTAATATATCTTGATTCTACTTACTTTCTATGAATATCCTCACGCTGTTGATTAAAATGTTGCGTGCGCAATAAATACCAGCGAGTTACTTCGCAAGCGCTTGTCTTAGAAATATGGCGGAATGATCCATCGCTAGCATTTATTTTGGTACTTCGTAAATTCTTCGTAGGCAGCTACATAATATGAATTAAGTTGAATTAAATACGGATAAGCGCGGCTGGCTTTCACATTGGGGCCTATTTACACATTGATTAGCTTTTCTTGCACTGATAGATTTGCTACTTACGCTTAGTATAAACACGAATCAATGGGTAAATAGGTGATGCGAAGGCAGCCGCACTTATCCAGCAGCCACATTTACCAGTATTGATCTAGCGTTATTGATACGTTACGTACGTTGCGTACGCAGATACGTTAATTAAATATGTACGTCATCACTCATCAATAATAGTAATCAAATTATCTTAACAAACACTAACGCTTTGAGTATAGGGTAATGTTAAGACATTCAGGAGTATTTTATTTGCTACAATATATATATATAAATATGTTTAAGTGCGAGTCGGACTCGCCCACCGAGGATTCCGTACTTTTTAGTAAGAGTTGTTATTTATAGAAATACATCATCTGTGAAAATTTCAACTATTTAGCTATCACGGTTCATTTGAGACAGCCTGGTGACAGACGGACGGACAGCGGAGCCTTAGTAATAGGGTCCCGTAAATCCCTTTAAGTGCGGAACCCTAAAAAAGGAGTGAATTAAGATGGAGAGACTGGATTTATTATTAAAAATAATTTTTACAGTACATATGGGGCTACTTTGTAGCACTAGTGCGAGAAGTAGCATATTACGTTACTGTGTCGAACATTTAAAGGGCCATATGTACTGTAAAACGTTGTACGATACATGTGCGAATAGGTAATTCGCAACTCGTGTCGATTTAAAACACTCCCTTCGGTCGTTTCGAATTTCCTATTTTTCGCACTTGTATCGTAATGTACTAATTTAATCGAACAGAGTAACGTCCAAGATAATAATTAATACAATATTAACTTAAATCTAATTCTTAACAGCTATTTATAATAAAGTATTGACAAGTAAGCATTGACGTCAAGACCTAATTAGGGGTAGTGCTGACAAAGGTTAATTGTATTGGTTGCTCTACCTTAACTAGTGCCTTATTTTTGTGTCGACTTAATATCCATCTAACAAAAATATCTTCTACAACCAATTGCACAAAAACATTTCACTTCACTTATTATGATTGCAGTGCTTTAGTAGTTGCAGTGATTTAGTATATACTGTTATGCTGTACAACTATTTTGGAAATAAGTAATAAATAATTATATTTAAATCCTGAGAGCCAGTCATATATTTCTAAAGATGCATCTCAAAAGCAATAACTGTTTTTTCTACTCGTCGACTGTAATGGTTGAATTAAGATTTCGTATACCAAACTTTAATTGGGTACTTTTCATGTATGAGCTCCCAACTGAACTATAATATTCATTTCGAAACGGTTTAGTCAACTATAATGAAATGGACCAATCACAGCTCGCCGCGGTCAAGAGGACGAAACAAAACGATAGCTCAAACGAATTATTTATTTATTTTAGTTTGTATAGTAGAAACCATTGCTTCATAAGTCATAAACGCACATGTGACACCCTTAATATAGCAACATCCATAGACCATCGCTTACCATTGCTTGTTAGTCTCCATAGGCTACGGTGGCCAAAATCGAGAAAAAACTGTCTAACGATTGAATTTAGCAAGGAGCAAGTACCAGGGCCTCATGAGTTACGAGAAGGTGTCGCTTACGGGGCGCGTACGAGTATGAAGGTATCGCAGCTCCTCGCTGTATACTTTTGGCTTGTTTATCTGTATTATTTTATTAGTTTAAAGTATTATTTTTATTGACTCATAGAAAAAGTATTGTATACAATAGTGATATAATAAAGCGTTTCAATCTCGTACCTCACTTAGGCAACTCAGCAAGCTTCGTTGCCAAGACACGGTACTCGACTGAAAAGCTCTGTATTATATCACGATTGTATAAAATACTATTAATAAATAGTACCTAATGCCACTAAAGGAAAACGTTCTACATATTTTCGACTACATTATCCGAAGCATTGTTTTATTAACAATGTTTTGACGACCGGTTTGGCCTAGTGGGTAGTGACCCTGCCTACGAAGCTGATGGTCCGTGGTTTTAATCCTGGTAAGGGCATTTATTCGTGTGATAAGCATGGATGTTCCTGAGTCATGGGTGTGTTCTATGTATTTAAGTATTTATAAATATTTATATATTATATATATCGTTGTCTAAGTACCCTCAATACAAGCCTTATTGAGCTTACTGTGGGACTTAGTCAATTTGTGTAATAATGTCCTATAATATTTATTTATTTATCTAATGCATAGTTCATGTCATCCACGATGACGCAAATCTAACCACAATCTAAACTTTAATAATATGACAATACGATTCAAGGCTCGCGTCATTGTGAAAGGCACGATCTATATGCTTATAAATGCAAATGTATAACTCTCTTTAATCAGTTATACTGAAACACTACAACCCGTATTGCCAACGATATTGCCTATAAACGCTGGTACTAGTCGGCTAGTGCCAAGAAATTGATACCCTAATAAAACTGCACTCAATATGCTATGGATATTTTGTACTCCAATCAACAAGGCATTGTATAACACAATAATAATCTTCCGGTTTATTCAGTAACTTTATTAATATCCGGTAGTGTATTTTAGTTGTTGTAAACTAATAAATAACTTGTTTATCACGACGATTACTGTTGTATGAACAGGGGTGATTATTTTATAAGTCAAACATCGCGTTGAGTGGTCTAATTCTTTAGTACTGAGAAAGTATTTGCATTTTATGACGGCGTTAACTGTCATGATTTCGCTGAATATAAGAAACGGTCATAACAGTCGGTTTTACTCGGTAATATCTGATTTTACTAGTAGTTTGCTCCGAAATGAGATGTCGAAACTTTCAAATAACTTGCCAAAATAAATGTTGTCATAATAAATGGGGTTTTCATTTTATTTTTGGTATAAGCTTTTATCACTGACTGTACTTTTCTTACCACCGGCAACTAATACTCATCGAAATAATTCCAAAAACCACAAATACCATTAGGTACAGAGCTCCTATGGCCACCTCCTGTCTCTATGATCAGATCAGCTCGATGGGGCCATAAAAATGCATTGTCACCCGACTTATATATATATATATATATTGTATTATATTATATTGTATATTTATTAGTATATTAGTTATTTTTTAATACTTATATAAGTAGTATGTGTGTTTGTATTTAATAGTCTCCATATTTAGCTCCTTGCACTACCTGTTGACTTTTGTATGAGTTCTAAATTTCCTGCTACCTAAAGGTTGTCTGGAAGAGATCTCTTTTTAGGGATAAGACCGCCTGTTGTTACCTGGTTCTATTTTCCTTTAAAATTCATTTGTAGTTTTACATGTATGTAAAATGTATAATTGTTGGTGCAATAAAGAATATTTACTTACTTTATTATGTATATGTATGCACATTTTCAGCTCAAACGGGAAAGGGGTTCAAATTTTGGAAGCATCACACTAACTAACAAACATACATCGTACTAACACGGCAAGTTAAATAAAAGCTTGTAAAAACTTATAAGGCAATAAAGTTCTAACTCAAACAAAATTGTACTCTAAAACCATTGCAAGCCACATAGATGCATATATACCTACCGCAATTTTTGAACACAATTCTTATAATAAAACATTATGATCTAGACACGCGGTAGCGTGTCCAGCCAAGTTAAAAAAAAGGAACGCGCGACGCAACCGTGTGTAATATTACACGAACCATTTCGAGCTACCTTTGACCCCTACAATATTACAAAACAATTTTTTGCAAAAAAAAAAAAAAAATTGGCTATATCAGTCACCTGAGAGCGCACCAGCGACGCTCTCAGCGGTAGAACGCAGTCGCTGTGGTCGAAAACGGCTAGGAGAGATGATGATATGACAAAACATTATTATATATATTTGCTTAAATCTAAATAGGAGAGGGTAGCATGCAAAAACGGTGAACGACTTACGTACGTTATATAATATCGAATCGATAATAATACAAAATTAAGTCAATCTTGGCATTGCTCGCGATACAAAATCTAATTTTCTTAGTAAAATAAATGAATTCTTATCTCATCTTTAAAACAAACTGAAACTTCTGGACACGGTCATTGAAATTAATATAATCATTCACTTTAATAATGTCTGCACGAGAAAAGTTTCCTCGATATATATAATTAAGTAGCTCCGCTAACTTTCTAATTTTGTTCTAATTCATTTATTAGCTTGAAATCTAATTAACTTTCTTACAGAAAAAGTAAATTAACCTCATTTTCTCGACATTTACAGTAGTTAAATGTATTTAGTGTATTTACTGTATAATTTATCAGAGATTGGAGGCGTAAGAAGAATTGGGAGCTAGAAGAGCTGGTGCCCGATATAATTGGCGAGATCAAAGCTACACGACTCCGCTGGCTCGGTCAACTGGAGAGGATGGGAGAATCGTGTTGTGAGAAGAGCGTATGTGGGGCACCCGGGTGGGAAACGTCCGTCTGGGCGTCCCAGATACCGCTGGAATACGAAGCCCTAAAAGACCTGTCCGCCCTCGGAATACCCAACTGGCGTGAAGTGGCGCAGGATAGGGCAGTGTCGTTCTCTTATGTTAGAGGCCAAAATCCTGTTTGGGTTACTGAGCCAATGAAATAATGTATTACTATCTCAAAAAAGTGGTTCTATCCTTTTTTATTTCATAATGATTATTTATTCAGCTAACATGCTACAATCATTATTTAAAGTTACTAATCGCAGTAAGGTTAATGTATATACTAGCATGCTTTACAGTTAAAGATTATCGAGTACCGGTAAACTGGGGTTACTTTGAATCGCGGGGAAACATTTATCGTTAGTTTTAAACTATAAGTAATCGATTTTTTAACACTTTCATCATGTATTTCTGTTAAGATTGCGAACCACATCATACAATTTTTAAGCTTGCGTTCAAAATCAACTCCTCAAATATCATGATCAATGATCAACGATTCCCGCCGATTTACAGTACCCCAGTTTACGTTACTTATAGAAGTTAATAATACTGTAAAAAGTACGACAAATTTTAGTAACATTTGATATTCGGATGAATGCGATTGTTAAATTCAAAATGTATAAGATCGGTCTAGAAATTGAGAAGAGCGTTCAAAATGTAACCACTGAAAAATATCCAAGGATTAAAAGGCAATCCAATCACTCCCACGACGTACATACAAGATAACGCCTCGAGAAAGTCATTTGGCAGATAAACTATAGGGTCTTAAGCAAACAGCTTCTTTAACTTCTTGGGACAGTCCGTTTGTGGGTCACCCATGGGTCAAACTAAGCCGTACTTTGCAAGTTTGATAGTGATATTAAAAAAGTTACGTTACATGGGTAAAATGAGTTAAGTAAAGCTCGATTGTGTTCTTTGCAATATTTTAAGAAGTTACTGTAATAGAATGTGATTCACGGAACCCTTGGCGCGGGAGTCTAACTCGCACTAAGCCGGGTTTTTCTTAATTTGGTCAAAATTATTTAAGTTTTTTTGTTATTGTCGCCAAAATATGTGAAGGAGTGGATTTTTTATACGAGTAAATGTATCTCCTCTTATATTTCCTCAAATAAAATATAAGTTATAGACAGGAAGATATGTAATAGAAACTTTTATTTATTTGATAGAATACACAAATACAAGCATGATATAGGGGTTAGAAACAAAACAACGACAATAGTTATTTGTACAATAAGAGAGCAAAGTTTAATAATTTTTCGAGTGCTTATTAAGTCCCGTGCAAGCGATAGATTCAATAATATCTATCTTCTTATTGATTCAATAATCTAATTAAGAATCTTGAGCGTAGTAAACGGCTCAAAAGCGCACGAGATGTAAATAACTTTGATCTCATGTAGTACACAAAACTTGTCGCGACAGCAGTGAGAACATATTTGGAAGTTAAAAATACAATCTGAAAAAATGTAATCCGTTTTCATCACTATTTTTCTTAAGGTATTCTAACAATTATGTTTAATTACTGCAATAAAACAAAACGGAAAAGATTTCATTAAAATATTACGGAAATAATGAAATAACGAATATCAATAGACAGTTCCATCACAACTTTTTTTTTGTAAAAAAAACTTTGTAAGATACGGTCCGAATTGCGGATACAACTATTTGACAACTATAGTAGAGATCGTTTAAAGTAGAATTATTTACTTTGCGCAACACTTGCGTAATTTTTTGAAGTTTATTGTTATGATTGTATAATAAAATACGGTGTTTTTATTTAATTTGAAACTTTTATTTCATTAATTAATTATTACGAACGAAGACTCGTAGGAACGATGCGGTCTGACTTATTTCGGGGTATATTTTAAACCGTCAATATACCGTTGAATTACGTATGCACTTATTTTTGTCTCTTTCTTTTTGCCAATGACGTGAAAGGGACAAAGACAATAGATCCCAAATATTTCGAACTCGTATTAGGCCCCGCCCGTTGAAATGACATTCAAGTATAAAGGTCACTTGAATGTTATTTTGTCTCACTCATGAGTCATGAGCAAAATGCGATTATCTTAAATTACCCTTGTTCGAGCTGCTGACTGAAAATATTTTTGGATCCAATTACCAACCATTGCTTCTGCAGGTATACTAAATAGCTGAAGCTAGACCAAATAAAGCCTTACGTTTTATTTCGTACTTTTATAAGCAAGCAGTTTAGGTGTTTTTCAACGTATATGTTTCATTTCGTATCAATAAAAGTAAAAGAAAACCGAAAGTCGGGCTCGCCCACTGAGGGTTCCGTACTTTTATTTTATTTTTATAAGTATATATTATAAAAAAGCTTTAAAAAATCTACAAAAAGATTTGGTCACCCATACATATACAATTATATTTACAAATGTATAGTTTTCGGACTTTTCTCTGTACTTATAGTGTATGGCGATGTTACTTACCAAATCTCATAGTTCTAGGTAAACAGAAAGCACCCTTTTTGATTCCCTTGACAGTGTCGAAATATAGGTTTTTTGCGGCATAACGACACTCCCTGTCTGACCGCGTAGTGAAAGTGTGGAACAGTTTTCCCGAATAAATAATCAGTGAACCTTCATTTAACTCTTAAAAACAGACACTAAATAAAAGAGATGAACAATATTTACATGCATTGAGATGTGGTGTTGGCGAAGGATGGAAGGAATAAGTTGGACAGAAAGAGTAACCAATGAAGCCGTCCTAAAAAAAGTGAAGGAAAAGAGAAGCTTAATGAGCATTATTAAAAATAGAAGAGGATAAATGATCGGCCACCTGTTACGACACGACCACTTCATCGGAAACATTATAGAAGGGAAAATAAATGGAAGGAGAGGGAGGGGAAGACCAAGAAAAAGTTATATTAGCCAAGTAAAGGAGCATGTAGGAGCCGTGTTCCAGGACACTAAAGGGCTGGCTTCGGATCGACCAAGGTGGAGACAACTTCATTAAGCTGCACCGACAAGAGCCCTGCTCTTAAATTAAAGAAGAAGAAAAACAGACTCGACAAACATTTTATAAATGGACAAAACACAAGTGCAGGACATTGATGTGCACGTATCAGCTATAAGCTGCCTGTGCATTCATAAAAAAAACCGGCCAAGAGCATGTCGGGCCATGCTCAGAGTAGGGTTCCGTAGTTACTCTTCCGTGACAATAAGCTGAACTGGAGCTTAAAGTATGGTAGATGTATGTTAACCAAGGGACGAAATTTTTACTATGAAGGGGAAACTTTTTGCGATAACTCAAAAACAGCTGAACTGATCATATCCGCTATAGTTTTTATTTAATATCTTTCTTAAGCTCTACTTTCAAGATTTTTTTCATATTTTTTGGACCTATGGTTCAAAAGTTAGAGGGGGGGACACATTTTTTTTTCTTTCGGAGCAATTATCTCCGAATATATTCACTTTATCAAGAAATGTTGGTTGAAAACCCCTATTAGTTTTGAAAGACCTTTCCAACGGTATCCCATACTTTACGTGTAGGGGAGGTACCCTACAAAAAATTATTTTTTTAGATTTTATTGTACGGCTTTGTCGGCTTTATTGATTTATATATCCATGCCAAATTTCAGCTTTCTAGCACTAACGACCACGGAGCAAAGCCTCGGACAGACAGACAGACAGACGGACATGGCGAAACTATAAGGGTTCCTAGTTAACTACGGAACCCTAAAAATGAATAATAATAAAGAGCCGTATCTTTTTTTACGTCAATTTGGAAGTTTGGAAGTAGAGGGAATTTGTATATGGTTTTCATTTCATATCGATACCTCTCCACGCGTTCTCGAGAGAAAAGGTCTTTACAGACAGACGGACAATAAAGTGCTGTTATAAGGGTTCCGTTGCTTCTTTTTGAGGTACGGAACTCAAAAAAGTAGGAATGTATATCTCATTCCCTGGTCAGAAGATTGCAGGAAACCGTTGATCTCTGATGTTTATCGACAAATGTTTCCCGTAGGGCGAATACTTTATTTTATTGCCCTCTAATGTGCCCTACAGGGGTTTTATTGTATGTAGTTATTCTCACTACATCTTAATTGAATGATTTTAGTATTACAAACGTGAAAAATGGTAGAGAAGGCTACTGATATTATTCATTATGTATCAAATTTGGTTAAACTCTACATTTCATTTGTTAATCACGACAAAAATGAATCGATGTGCACCACGTTTTTTAAAGTCACTTCAGCAGTTTTGGCGCTATACGGTCAAATACACGACATAAACAAATCGACAGTCTTACGTAATATACTTCAATACATAGACTACTAAAATCATAACCGCCGCATTAGAGTATTTTTTTTAAACAACTTTTTCAAATTTATAATATTAAAATTAAATAGATTCTTTTTTTTTTCTATAGGACATTATAACACAAATTGACTAAGTCCCACAGTAAGCTCAATAAGGCTTTTGTTGAGGGTACTTACTTAGACAACGATATATATAATATATAAATATTTATAAATACTTAAATACGTAGAAAACACCCATGACTCAGGAACAAATATCCATGCTCATCACACGAATACATGCCCTTACCAGGATTTGAACCCGGGACCATCAGCTTCGTAGGCAGGGTCACTACCCACTAGGCTAAACCAGTCGTCACGATAACGATGTATATAACATTTGTTTTGCGATGAAGCAAAGCTTTACTATAAATTGAATTTTAAATCAATTTTTACTCAAAAAGACATAATAACTAATGGATTGTGTTTGAAATGGCACAAGTAAATGGCATTTTAAAAATGTTATCTCTGCCCAGATTTTTACGTCTATCCAAAATCAAGGCCATGAAAACGGGTTTAACTGGATATACTCATGTACCTAATGTAGTTTATTATTCAATAGGAATATACCTATATAGGCATGTCTTTTCCATCACGAAACATTGGTGTTCCGGGCCTTTGGGAGGCGTGTGCAGAGCTCCAACATATAGAGTTCCTTTTGACAATTTAATGAAATGTAAGGAGTACACGGAGCGGATGCTTTGCCGTGTCATGAGACGCACGCTGAGGTAGCACCCGCAAGATGAGGACTATTGAGAGTTGATGGAATCTACAATGAAAGGGTATTGTGTGAAAGCGATGGACTAAATACTGGGCCATTGGACAGAAAATCGGACGCCTGCCTAATAAAATGATACACAATTTTATTTCTGGCAGACGGTGACTTGCCCCGACATAAAGCGACATCTAAGATGGCTCAAGGGCAGCACTGGTGTGAGGGCTGAGGGTAGAAGGTAGAAAGGACTTTAAACATATAGCCAACTCGCCACTTATGTTTGTGCTGTTGTTGTTGGTGTTGTTATTGATGTATTATTGTAGTTGGTGTTGTTGTTTGTGCTGTTCTTTTAGTGTAGAGGGTTGTTTTCCAAAGGGAAAAAGTAAAGCTGTTGTACTTTTGCTTGCAAGTCATGGTCCGCGTGCGAGCACGCACGCCCGTAGTTCTTTCTAGATCTATCCTCGAGAACGCAGCTCTCGCTACTCCACTCTGGACGGCCGGCCAAGGCAAGCCAGATGCAGAGAATCCTGTCCCACCCACCTATCAGGCATGTTATTATGTATTACCTTGTTTACAACTTGTTAGATACGTAGATATGGACACAAGTGAAACAACCGGTAGCTAGTATGCACTGAGGGCCTACCGCGAACCACGTTCAACGTGTTGCCTCTCTATCGCACTTGTAAATTCGTACGTAAGTGTGACAGGGAGGCAACACGTCGAACGTGGTTCGGGGTAGGCCCTCTGGTTTATTGATGTAAAGGTATCGTGGTGGGCGCAGCCACGCACACATGCAAGCATACGCTAGTTGTATATATAACACAACTCTTAAAAAGAACACGGCTTATCGAACGATATCCGAGAACTTAATACAAAACGTAAAATCGGAGTATTTGACAACATTACTCCATAAGTACCGATTCGATAATACCATAAATCTTGAATACAAAAGAAGGTATTAGATAAATCAAACAAAGCCGTGAAGACATGGACGTTGATACAATAACTTTTACGGCTCGGGATTGTCCTCAGGCAATTGCGGGCTTTTGATCAAATAAAAGTTATACCTACAGTTATGTCTATATTTAAACGTTTTGTGTAATTCTTGACTAAGTCACAAATATTTAAAATCTCTCTTGGCATTACAAAAAATAACGAGTTTAAAATTAGACCCTCTTTTTCACTCATTAATTAAAACTCACAACATTCAATGGTTCATTACAAAAAACATTAGTACAATTAGTACAGTCAGCATCAATAGTTGCGGGTGAAACAATGCGCCAAAAGTGTCTGATATTCCGGATAACTTTTCCAAATATAGAAATTCTTATATCTTTAAAATTTACGTTCAAAAGTTTATATCTTTTACAGTCTTGATTGTTATACAAATAGAACCATCACTTTGTGTCAAGCTGTTACAGACTGGTAGATACTTTTGAAGCGTTGTTTGATCCGCTACTTTTGATGCTGACTGTACAATGTAGACAGGAAAAATAATCACAGCATTCAAGAACTAAAAGTATGAATTTACGATTTCGCCATAAGTTATTGTCTCAGAGGCTTTTTCATCTTTATTGTGCAGGTATTCAGTGTTTAAAAAAAACAGCCAAGAGCATGTTGCTCAGTGTAGGGTTTCGTAGCATTCTGTCAAAATAGGCTAAATGGGGGTATCATGCAATTAGTAAGTATCATGTACATTACAAGCATTGCAGCCTTTGCAGCGCTTTGTACTTTTTACTAAAAAGAGAAGATTTTTTGCAACAACTCAAAAACGACTGGACCGATCATGTTCGCTATAGTATTCATTGAAAGTATTTACTAAGCTTTTGTTTCACGATTTTTTGGACCCATGGTTCAATTTTGGGGGGGGGAGGAATACATTTCTTTTTTCGGAGCGACTATTTCGGAACATATTAACTTTATCAAAAAATGGATTTTGGGGACCCTTATTCGTTTTGAAAGACCTATTCTACGATATCTCACACTGAATTACATTTTATATGGCAGGTAAAATAATATTTTTTTATAGTTTTTATTTTACCGTTCTGTTGCCATGTATAATTTATGTAACACGGAGCAAAGCCGCGGACGGACGGACAAACTGACATGGCAAAACTATAACGGTTTCGATGTGACTACGAAACCCTCATTACTGTAGACGGATCTTTATCAAAGTTATTTTACAATATCAAACTTTGTGTTCCGCAAAGTGACGACATGACGACATGTTGGAACCAAAGATTCCAAAAGTAAATTCCGTGCGAACGTGTGCACCAACGCGATTTGTGCACTAAGTTACTGGCCCACTTCGTAGTGCCCGTAGTCTTTACGCAGTAGGTAATAGTTATACAAGTCAATGGTTGCAGCATGTTACAGATGTGATCTCGACTCGACAAGACGATTCCGTTCAATCTCTCATTTCTAATTACACATTTTTAACGCCCACAAACAATCAAAGAACAAAGGAAAAGCTTTTAGCTGTGTAAACATCCTCATAGTTTTATTGTTCACAAGCTGAAGCTTTTGGATTTTAAAACTGTGCAGTTGTTGTCTCTAAAATTACAGTTGCCGACGGTATTATTGGTTCAACCATTAATGATTGCATATTTCATGTTTTGTGATATTTCGCCAGTTTCCAAAAACGATGAGAAATAATGCAACATTCATAATTTATTAACAATAGTAACAAATTATTACCTATAATATTAATATAAGTATATAAATACTGAAATACGGCACGATCATAAGTAAGAGTGGTTAATTAACGTAATTAATTAAATTAGAGAGAAATGTTTGCATGCAAGATCTTCGTTTAAAAGTAATTTCAACTCGCAAGAATTCCATCGAGTGTTAGGGTTAATTTTAATTTGGTATTGTACACGCGTAGATTATTAGCAAAAACCTTTGAAATATTATATATTGCGTAGCACCGTTCGAGCTTGGGCAAAAATGCTTTCGCATATCTGTCTGATTATTCTCCTCTGCAAGTCGATTCTCGTGAAATGTTGTGAGCTATTTCGATGAATATTATATTTTATATGTCGGAAACATACATTTATTATTAGCTCAACTTTTATATACGTGTATTAACCTCCTTTTTCAACACGTCATATTACATACATTTTGCAAGGTTACCATTATATTCAGGTTTATTACTTTCTTTTATTGGCTTTTTTAACAAAAGACCGCGGCCACGCGAAACTAGTATTATCAATTTATGAATGTGCCACACGAAGCCTGCAACTTGGATTGTAAACTGTGTTATCTGATCGGACTATGAAATATTTTACTCATGTTTAACCCGTAACTGCGCGGTGCGCAAGGGCTATAACTGAATTTACTTTATGTGTGTATTTATCGGTGACTCCGTGTATAGTGTTTTGTAATCGGTCTATCCTATAATAGTTATTTGTTTTACGAGGGGGCAAAGTTGTTGTTTAACCGCTCGTGCTAATATTGATACCCGAGCAAGCGAAAGATTCCAAAATTGTTCGAAAAGTGGAATCTTGAGCGTTGCGAGGGTTTCAATGAACGAGGGTTAAACAAACTTTGCCTCCGAGTGAAACAAAATTTTTCACCACACCAACACGACGAAACTACTAACTATGAAATACCAAAAAATTCAAATGAAATCAAATCCAAATGAACTTAATAAAAAAATAATCATTCAAAATCTTCATTTAAAAGTCATTTCTACTAGCTAAAATAAGAAAACAAATTGCATCTGATTACTTTGCCCCACATGTGGATAAAATGCAACTTTCTCATTCGGTTTTGAACAATCAAGAGGGCCTTTACCAGTTGGTGTGGTGAAAAGAATATTACCGTTTTCTGTAAAGAAAATGTGACGAAACTTGTATGAAATTCGAAGTTGTATGCGAAGTGCCAAAGCCAATGTGGGGATGTATGTTTTCTAGGAGCCTATCGAGGCTTATGATTATGAGGATCATAATGATGATGATCCAGTTTGCTTTTATATTCAGCATAAATAGTAGCGGATGAAACACCGCGCCAAAAGTATGTGACACCCTGGAGTATTCTTCCAAGTAGAGATATACAGTGTGTATTTTTGATGTAACCGCAAACTAAACGTAGGTTTTAGTGCTATAAAACGATTCTGAATGATTTTTTAGGGTTCCGTAGCCAAATGGCATAAAACGGAACCCTTATAGTTTCGCCATGTCCGTCTGTCTGTCTGTCTGTCTGTCTGTCTGTCTGTCTGTCTGTCTGTCTGTCCGAGGCTTTGCTCCGTGGTCGTTAGTGCTAGAAAGCTGAAATTTGGCATGGATATATAAATCAATAAAGCCGACAAAGTCGTACAATAAAATCTAAAAATTTAATTTTTTTAGGGTACCTCCCCTACACGTAAAGTGGGCGTGAATTTTTTTTTTCGCTTCAACCCTAGAGTGTGGGGTATCGTTGGAAAGGTCTTTCAAAACTAATAGGGGTTTTCAAGAAACATTTTTTGATAAAGTGAATATATTCGGAGATAATCGCTCCGAAAGAAAAAAAAATGAGTCCCCCCCCTCTAACTTTTGAACCATAGGTCCAAAAAATATGAAAAAAATCGTGGAAGTAGAGCTTAAGAAAGACATTAAATGAAAACTATAGCGGACATGATCAGTTTAGCTGTTTTTGAGTTATCGCAAAAAGTTTTCCCTTCATAGTAAAAAGACTTACTTTAATTAGATACTGATTATGTAAATTTGCCTATTTGTTTAACTCGGGTGAAAGGTACCGTTTCATCCCTTGGTTAACAATTTACTATACTTTAAGCTCCAGTTTAGCTTATTGTGACGGAAGAGTAACTACGGAACCCTACACTGAGCGTGGCCCGACATGCTCTGAGCGTGGCCCGGTTTTATTTAACTTAGTCTTGACTACCAGAGCATAATTAAATTTTGTTTTTTTTTTTTCGAGCATCAATGTATTTTGTACATCATAGTCACTTGTGACAGTTGTGACGTCGCGTCGTTAAATGCGACGTTTTTTGCTTGCTCAATATTTTATATGAAAAAAATAAGTAGTTTGTTTTTTTATGAAACCTATGAAAGTGAGTTCATTAAACCCTAACTAAACTAGTGTGATCCCTTACTTTTCATGCTGATTGTACATTTTCGTATTCACATTATTCATTTATAAGAAAATATATTATATTAAAACAAAACTTATCGTACAAAAGGCGGACTTAATGCTAAAAGGCATTCTCTACCAGTCAACCTTCAGGTAAAGCAGAGAGACTGTGGGCGGTGTTATTAGCTACTACTAGGTACTATTAAGAAAATAACACAAAAGCTTATCTGAGACTCAACATACATAAGCAACAACATATATACATAATACATACAATATAAATCTTACATATATATATATATATATATATATATGTTCTCTTAGCACAAGTGTTTTCTCACTTAAAAAGTGGCACCAGCGCAGATATTGTAATTTGTTTTTTAAGCTACTGAATAAAAATATATACATTTTTTTTAAATCTAGACATAAATAGACTACAACCAACAACAACAACAAAATTAGACTATAACCTACAAATAGATAGGTACATATGTATGCATTCATTAGTATTATATATTTCATTAGTATTATATATGGAATAATATTTACAACATCAATAAATTGCTCTGATAATTAGATTAAGATAATTATATGTAATACTGTCTTACTATTCATAAGTGCTTGTTGCTAGGCCTACATGAATAAAGTATATTTGAATTGAATTGCATATATGGAAATCCGACAGAACTGAACCACAAGATATTGTCTTTTTTTCTGATAAAAGCTTTTTACCTAATGTAGCTTGGATTGGCAGGAGCCATCAATTATTTATCAAGACATCGAGACTAAATTCCGTGACGTGTGTATTTTCTTCTGTTTACACTCTAACATTTTTTTTATGCATCAGGGGAGCCACGTGATTAATCATTCCTGCGTCACTGAAACCAAAAACCAGCAATGTTTTTTAATAAATTCGGGATAAAACTCTAGAATGCGGCCATTATCTCGGCTTGTCAGCGTCCACGAGATGTTTTAACCTTGATTGACACATCCTATTTGCGATTCTTTGTAGTGGCGAACCGCGTTCACGTTCAACGGGTTTTTCGAAAGTGTTTTGTTTACGGAAAACGTCAAAAATATCTATGAAGACAGAACGATCAAAAAAAATTTTAGGTACTCGTGATTTTTTTGTGGTTAGGATTAATAGAATATTTTTTTATTTATTAATAAAACAAAGCTGTACTATGGGTAGGTACAGTTAGCATCAATATTAGCGGATGAAACAACGCGCCAAAAGTATCTGATATTCCGGATAACTTTTCCAAATGTAGATAAATCTCTAAAGTGTACGTTCACAAGTATATCCTATACCGTCTTAATTGTTCTACATATAGGACCATCATATTTTGTTAAGCTGTTACAGAATGGTAGATACTTTTAAAACCTTGTTTGATTCGCTACTTTGGATGCTGACTGTACTAGGCAACAATATTACATGATTATCAAACGAGCGAGCGAAGCGAAAGCGAAGTTTTCACGTTCAACTTGGAACACACGGCTGGCTAGAGGCACGTCCCGGCATCTCGATATTTTTTAATTGAGCTATCAGAGTATAGTTTGTTACGCAATAACTTTAGTAAATTTGTTCTAATTCAAATGAAATTGGCTTAACGTATTTGTGAGGGTATTATATTTTGTTCATTAAATTATGAGTAGGGTCGAGTAGGCCAAAAAGCTATATGTGAGGGGTCTTGCTACTGACCAGAGCAGAGATCTTGTTTAAAAGAAAATAATATAGTCAAGTTTGGTATCGAATGAAAGTGCCCGGCATACATATTTATTATAGTGTCTTGAAATTCCATTTTATAATAATTAGCAAGATAAAAATGAAATAAAAGAAACGTAATATAAGTCTTTGACATTTGATAAGAAAAATTACGGCTTACAACAGATACAGTTTATTTTAACCTCTATGGTGACAAATCTATGAGTTAAGGACGCCACAGACCTTGCAATAAATCGCACGCGTTTCTCAATTCACTACCGACTAAGTAGATGCAACAAATTCAATCGCTCTATCTATATAGTTTTTGGAGAACCGCGAGTTCTCAGTTCAGGACGAACTACTAGTATAGATAAATACTTATAATATAACTCAGGAACAAAATATTCATGATAAACACACAAACATCTGAATTACCTATAATATAATAAATAATTCAGCCTATATACATCCCATTGCTGGGCACAGGCCTCCTCTCATATGCGAGAGGGCTCGGGCTATAGTCCCCACGCTAGCCCAATGCGAATTGGGGACTTCAGATACACCTTTGTATTTCTTCGCAGGTGTATGCAGGTTTCCTCACAATGTTTTCCTTCACCGAAAAGCTAGTGGTAAATATCAAATGATATTTCGTACATAAGTTCCGAAAAACTCATTGGTATGAGCCAGGATTTGAACCTGCGACCTCCGCATTGAAAGTCGGACGTCATATCCACTCGGCCACCACCGCTTTTAATTACCTAACAATCAATAATTTTTTAGGTTTGGTAATTCTTTGATGTCAATAATGAAATAACGAAAACAGCGGTATTTGAATAAAAAATAAAAATATTATTATGATGAAAACCAAGCACGTCTGTACAAATTTATTCCTTATAGTATTGAGATAAGGTTAAAAATTGTACACATATATTTACAACTGCTTTGACTATGCAATAGCATACATCGTACGTTGCCCTAGCCTCTTTACGTTATTGACGATAACAGAAAAGTAATAACTTACATAACAATAGCAATATGCTTTTGATGCCCGCGTGTAACTAATGCCACTGTGAAAAGGCAAATACAATCATCGATTCAATGTAGGCACAATTGTCTTTTTATGAAAACGTAAAATAGAAAAGAGAGTTTTGTCATTGCTCAAGTGGTCTTCCGCTTTCGAGAATGTAAAACGAAAAGAACGTCGCATGATTATTTGAAGTAAAACGAGTTGTGACTGCCATATAAATATCATTTGATATTTACCAGTCGCTTTTCGGTGAAGGAAAACATCGTGAGGAAACCGGACTAATCCTAACAAGGATCTATTTTCATTTTAATAGACATGCCACATTAAATCCAACGACAAAATGCACTCATGAAATACCTATGACTGATGGAGGGTAAAACCCTTTATTGAAAATTTGGTTAAGTATTGTCGGGAATATCAAGTAATTTCCTTTGTAAATTTTTGAAATGTGGTCTAACAAAGGGGAAAAAGGCAAACAACAAAACAAATAAATGATTTGATTGATTGATTGGTTGATTGATTGAGTTGCAAAAGGTTTTTGTGATTGATAATCGCGACACTCTGGGCTATAACCGCGAAATTTGAAATTCGTCAATTGAGGGCATTTTTCTCTGTCACTCTAATTACGTCTTAGTGAGAGTAAAAGAGAAAGATCCCCGCAATTTGCGAATTTTGGTTTTTGCGGTAGGCCCCCTGGTAAGAGTAATCGATTACTTGCTTGTCTAAGTAATTCAACGAATATCGTTTTATTATTTCACAGCTAAATTTTAATTAGACCCACAATGGAACTCTGATGTGTTTAAGCAGTAAATAAACTACTAAGTTACTTCATTCATCCCAAGGGGACAGTTCGTTCAGGCTAGCTCAGACACGTAACCATAGCTGTTTGTAATTATATTTTATGTAGTTGTGTGAAATGCGAGTCATATTAATATTGGACACAAGTCCTCAGTTGGAAGTTACTTTGAATCCAGCTTATAATTAATATAAATTATTATATCCGTGAGTTGTATCCGACAGTTGACTTGGATACTTTTTTACAAGCTTTTATTTAACTTAGCTGTTAGCATGTTAGTGTGGTTTAAACCTTGGAAGTCAAATTCGACCCACTTTCCGATTTCTGATTAAGCTCAAATTTTGCATACATATGTAAATCGGATGACAATGCAATATTATGATGACATGGAGCTGATCTGATGATGGAAACAGGAGGTAGCCATGGGAACTCTGTGATAAAACAACGCAAACTGTGTTTTGGGTTGTTAGAGTTTTCTTAATGATTATAAGTTGCCTGTGAATTATAAGAAGCTTGAACCAAAAGTGTAATTTTTGCCAAAAACTTATCTACTTACGGTACCTATAATAATAATAAATAATAATGCAGCCTATATACGTCCCATTGCTGGGCACAGGCCTCCTCTCATGCGCGAGAGGGCTCGGGCTATAGTCCCCACGCTAGCCCAATGCGGATTGAGGACTTCACATACACCTTTGAATTTCTTCGCAGATGTATGCAGGTTTCCTCACGATGTTTTCCTTCACCGAAAAGCTAGTGGTAAATATCAAATGATATTTCGTACATAAGTTCCGAAAAACTCATTGGTACGAGCCAGGATTTGAACCTTACGGTACCTACTTAAAAAAAACTGCAAGTTTTTGAAAGTCACCTGATAACATTAGACTTCAAATAATAAGAAGGCGTTTTCTTTTCTGTCAGAAGTCAGAACTGAAATGTAGTGAGCTTCTTGTGCCCGTGTATTTACAGCATTGGCAAAAGGCACTGACCTGTAAAGTCACACATTACTAACGTATCTGCCCGCATACTTGGAGATTCGATGCGTGTTGAATATTTCCCTTTGACTACCTAACCCTAAAAATATCCATCGCCATTTTAAATAATTGATATAATTAGTTTGCCGCATTTCAAGTTGCTAATTTGAAGCATTAATTTGTTGTAATTATTACTTTTTTATACAATTTTTATTTCCTACTGAGGAAAGTGATGTCTCATGGTTAAATAAGGGTGCGCTTATCATATTTTTAAGCAAAATTTCTCAATAATTGGACACCAGAAAGCGATTCAAATTTAACTAACAAGATTCGGTTAAAGTGCTTAAAAAGAAAGCTAGGTAGGATATTGTGTTGGCTTGTATATTTCAATTTAATAGTTCAGTTGTTAAATATCTCAATATTACACTGATTTGGTGCAATATTCTCTCCGCGTTGCTTGAGCTGAATATTTCAAGTTCAACCTTTTTGCTTTCCTGATTTAGTTGGATTCGTTTTATACTTCCGACCCGTCGCCAGTAACGAAAGACGTGATAAATGGTCTGACAAGGGTCGACAGAAGACCGGGGTGTTGCCGTTTAAAAACCTAACAGTGGGACTAGATCCAGGAAGATAGAATCAACAGCTGTCACTTTAATTTACCCCACTGTTTTCTGCAAGATACATGGGATTTTATTTATTTATTGTTGTCAGTGTTTGATAAAATGAGAAATAAATACAAAATCCCAATTTGGGAAGTCCCAAACAAAAAAATGTATGTGTTGTAAAATACCATACATTACCGTAACTCAGAGGAAGATTTTCAGGACATACCTACGCTAAAATTACACTTTCAATGCAAAGAATATCCACCAAATTTTATCAAAAGAATTGAGAAAAGAAAAATTAATGACAAATTAATAAATTTCTCACTTAGAGTCAAGAAGCCGTAAAATGATCTAAGTGTAGACGCTAACAAAAAATAAAATATTATTTGCTAAAATTCACTCGCTCGGTTGAATTTAATTTTTATTTTATTTCAATTTCAATTCAATTATTTATTTATATCGAATCCACAATAGATCCATAATTGTTAGTATTTACAACAAATCTTAAAATTAATTAAGGTTAGTGACATATAAAATAATAATAACATATCTACAAGTACAAAAAAATAAATATAAAAAATAAATATAACTAGGCAATCTAGATGCACCACTTCTCAGCATTTATCATTGGGAAACAAACAGCGAAAAATAATACATATCTTCAAACAAATATAGAATACACACAAGCCATGCCAGTTTCCACTTATCGAATTGTAACATTATTTGTTTCTCAAACCAGACTTATAAAACCTGGTTCAACTTCTGACTTAGTAAAGTTGGTTTAGGTAAGATTTTTAAACTTTAACAACAGCAAACGGTCGGTATACCTCGCTTATACATAATTGACATGCAGCTCGTTATCTTACCTATTGCAAGTGTGTGCACCAATTCATGCATTGAAGGTTTCTTATTACAAATGCTGGCTTCTATCATGGAAGCAATCTTTTCCAAGTTACACAGTTCTACTCGTACAACAATATTGTCGATCCATCGCGAAGGAAGCCTGCCAACGCTGCGCTCTCCGTTCCGTGGTAGCCATATGTTGCAAAACTTTTTGACCGCATCCATCATTCGTGCTACGAGCTATGTGCCCTGCATTAAGTGTTCATTGACATACAATAACCAGTTAATTACAAGTAAACCTAGGCTAGAATATTTTTTGCTCGAGATGTTTCTAGCCGAAGATAAATCTGTTCACTTGTTTACGCTACCTGCCAGCGTCTGGCTCCTGTCACGTAAACACCTCAAGTTTATATGAAATATTGCTTTTAAAAGTAATTAATTATACGGTTCTGCTAGGTTTTATAATTGTTTAGATGCTCATAATACGCAAATAAACGGAAGCCGAAAGGTGAGATTGATTGTGGGGAAATATTATGAAATTCCTCTCCTAGGGTATAAGTATCTCAACTTATACAGTATGTAAATCCAACACGGGTAACCAATTTAACCAGATAGGAATTTCATCCATGTAATCATTAATTAAGAAGTGTTTTTAAATTACACTACACAAGGTCATACGTAGGTAATTAATCTTTGAAAAATTACCGAGCAGCAATGTACTGCTAGCATTGCGAGACATAACATGACGTGACATTAAGAGATACGAGCTTTCTGTAGTAACTGCCAACAAGCGGACCATTTTGCATTTGCTAGCTTACATTGCGGGCCTAATTATTTTGTATGATCAATATTTTCATTGTATTACTAAGCAACATTGATCTCAATATACTTTTTAGGTCCTATGCTAACTACAGATTCAATATTCACCCATATTCAATTTACACACGGTGTACAGGATGCCCCGTGGCAGATTTCCGATATCAAAATTTTCTAAAAATGGAACATTTTTTTATGCAAAGCTTTCCTTACCTCCCGGAGTAGATACGGTGACTACTTGCTCTTAAACTAAAACATAACTAATAGGGAGACAGCTAGTCATCTCCAATATTTTAGATTGAAATAACAACTGAGCATCATCGTATGTTGCAACTAAAGAGGGATTTCGTTAAGATAAGACTAATCTTACAACATCGCAAAAGCTTCAAATCCATGGCGTAGCCGTTTGGGCCTTCAACTGGGTCACACGAAGAGTCTGTCTGGCCGTGAATATCAAAAATAAATACTTATGTAAATACGACTCTATTATAAGGGGCTTCAGAGCACTCATATGCGATATCTATATCACAAGGCTCGCGCGAACCTAATGGACAGCTATATTTGCACTGGCAAGATTGATGGTCAAATACGCGGCCGATTACATTTGAAGCGATGGCAAACATTTTGAATTTAATTCAATTTTAAATGTTATGAAAGTACGTCATGTTTGTTATTTTACGATTATATCGATGTGTCTGACATACGGAATTAGTCCAATATATGTATATATCGGCGTTCCTGTGTAATGTTAAACCAATAGATAGGTAGTAAGTATATACAAATACAAACTGTTCAGAAATAGGACCCCCGCGTAGCGGGGCTTCGTCGACTAAGCAAAAAATAATTTTACCACATGCCTAAGAATTTCACGATCTGCCGGATCTTACGATCAGAAGCCGACATATACACAGCAAGTGTTAACCTCCTTACTTTTCTCTAGAGATAACTGTACAATCATCGTACAAAATGCGTGTATGTGTAAAGGTCCCCAAACATTAAACTTAAGTACGTTGTTTGTCATTGTAATTAAAACATTTGCCACTCTCGCAATTACAAAAGTTGTCAAATGTAACAAAAGTTTTACCAACGGTAATAAATATTATGAACCATAATTTTATACTCATACCCGGGCACATTTTTCGGAATCAAACAGTCCTAATCCTACTCGTTCAGACTTAGTAGAAACACGATTTAAATTAGTATATAAAGTAATAATGAGTATATAATAGTACATTTCAATGCTAGTGCGGAAAGTATGTCATTATCCCATGAGCACCGAGTCCCGTAATCTCGCAATAGTTAAGTAATGACATACTTTCCGCACTAGCATCGAAAGGTATTATTGAGTGATTGGGTGCGTTATCGTCATTTAGTCAAATGCACCTCCACGACATTTGTTGCCCTCATACAATATTTCCCAATTTCACCAGATCACGTGCCGCCGGACGCCCCGCTGGCCGCTCGTCACTTAGACCGTATACCTACTTAGAAGACTTCCTACGCTTTTTTAGTACCTAAATATGTTGCCACAACTCAAAAACATACATTATATTAATACAATAATAAACTCATATTACTTATCCATCTTGAGCACTAAAAAAATGTTATCCATCAAAATGAAACATCAATCACTCGCACGGACGGCTCGTCGATTTAAAATTCCGACAAACATATTACAGCACAGACCACACAAACATTACTGTTATTACAGTACACTATACTGAATTGATGTTTCGGACTGGCTATAAACTGGAATAGATGGCTTGTATGCATCTATTACTAACGACGACCGGTCTGTCCTAGTGGGTAGTGACCCTATGAAGCCGATGGTCCCGGGTTCAAATCCTGGTAAGGGCATTTATTCGTGTGATGAGCATGGTTATTTGTTCCTGATTCATGGGTGTTTTCTATGTATTTAAGTATTTATAAATATTTATAAATATTATATATATATATCTTTGTCTAAGTAACACGAGCCTTATTGAGCTTACTGTGGGACTTAGTCAATTTGTGTAATAATGTCCTATAATATTTATTTATTGATATATTTTATTTACTAAGGTCTTGCGTTTTTATCGGTATTTTTAACCGACAGTCACCAAAGGGAAGGTAAAACTTAAGAGAGCAGTAGGTATGTCAGGTACGTGATGACTTTTTTGACATCGTCCGAGGTCTAGTAAAAAAAGAAAGATAAAAAACAACATAGGAATGAAATGTCTAAAACAGTCAAAACAAGATACATCTATAACTTTTAAGATAAAGATAAAAATAAACCCCTAGGCTATATGCCAAAAAAAACCGGACAAGTGCAAGTCGGACCACCGAGGGTTCCGTACTTTTTAGTATTTTTTGTTGGACAGATGGACGGATGGACGGACAGCGGAGTCTTAGTAATAAAGTCCCGTTTTATCCCCTGGGTACGAAACCATAAAAATATCATTTTATGCCAACTCACCACTAGAAACTGCTGGATGGATTTCTATCAAACATAGCAAAGAATTACCGCAAGGAAACTCGCTTTTAAGTTAAAGAAACAGCATCTATACCGTCGCTCTCTATCCATTGGAGAGCTACGATGCCACCGACAGAGAGACAGACATTGACGTCAAAAGTATAACACCCCTTTTTTGCGTCGGGGGTTGAGAATCGAAGAGCGATGGCTGAAATATTCGTATACAAGGTGTCTCAGCCGTCTGAATATAAATGAATAGGATATTTCGATTAGGGTATTTCTAACCTATGTACAAAGTCGCATTCCAAGCGCTATGGTATTAACGGATAAATTAATTAGAAATATTAATGATTTAAGATTTAATACTTCGGAACAGCCTGCATGTAGATACACGGTAATTAAAGAGTATGTCGTGTCACTAGTGTCACTTTAATCTTCTCATCATTGTGAAAGATTATAACAATATGCTCCTATTATTGATGATTTATTTTAATTATTTAACTTTAAAAAAATATTTTTTTAATAATAAACATTAATCAAATAATTTACCATATTAGAACATTCTTGAGAAGGAACTCTGCTCAGGACCTCGGTCAATATCCAGAGAGTAGAGAAATATTGTACGTATAGTTGACAAATTATAGCTTATACAGCTATAAGATTCAACGATGAAAGATTTTATTATATTGTGGTTCTTGTCAAATGTACACAGAATACAGATTGCACGGGATGTCATATCCTCGTGTCGGGCAGTTTGTATTGTGGTCGCAACAGACTGACAAAGCAGAGCTGAGTTGCGGTGCCACTGCAAGCAGACGGAATTTGCTATAAGTCACTATTATTCAAATTCACAAACTTCAAAAATGTATTCTACAAGTACCTAGGCATCAATGGCTATTTTACAAGTCAATACAACATTTATAGTAACATCATGTCGTGACATGAAAAATACATAACTACATTTATAAATACAACAACCAATACCTGGGTAAACATTACATCATAATCATTTTAAAATCAGGCTAACACCATGCTGAGTTGGGACCATTTCGTGGCATTATATTAATGTGTCATGTAATGTAATGTTATACGTTGTAATGTTATGTATAAGTTTGTTTTTGTTCCTCTTTCTAATTGTATATTTTTGCCATGAATAAACTATTTCTATTTCTATAAAATATATAATACCTACGATATAATAGAGATGTTATAGTCTCTATGGTTAAACACACATTAAATGCGGGGATGTAAAATGTCCCCAATGTCAGAGTACTAATACTAAAAAGATTTGGAACTGTAGTCTCTCCAAGTGTCAAAATGAAATTTACACTAAATAAATAAATCGCATCTAGACTGTTCTGCTAGCAGTCTCGTAAACTAATGCTACAGAATACATAACAAGAATGTATCCAACAACACACAACAACAACAACAACAACAACAAACAAGTCAAGTATATTATACAATGTTACAGAGACGTATAGTCTCCACGGTTAATACATTAACTTCAACATACGAGCGTTGTTTGTCTCATTTTATAGACATATTCTTGACAAGTCGGTAATAGATTTAGATGGTATTTCCGGTTATTAAAAGAAGTCATTAAAAAGAAGATTATTCGTTAGTACTTAATCTTACAAACATGTCGCAACAATTTACAATATTCATGAAATTGTCAGCTTGTTATCAACTTTAGAATGCTATCCTCGTACTTATTTGTGCCATATCTTTATCCAACTACGCATGTATAAGTATATATGTTTTCACGTCAGCAGCTCGAACAAGGGTAATTTGCTGCTTAAAAACAGTGAGCAAAATCGCATTTTGCTCACCGAGTGAGACAAAATAACATTCAAGTGACCTTTAGATTCGAATGTCATTTCAACGTGCGGGGCCTAATACAAGTTCGAAATATTTGGATTCTATTGTCTTTATCCCTTTCACGTCATTAGCAAAAAGAAAGAGACAAAAAAAGTGCATACGTAATTCAACGGTATATTGACGGTTTATAATAGACCCCCGAAATAAGTCAGACCGCATCGTTCCAAAACACCCTATGAGTCTTCATTCGTAATAATTAATTTATGAAATAAAAGTTTAAAATTTAATAACAACACCATATTTTACGTATTTTTTATACAATCAAAACAATGAACTTATACAAATTTACGCAATTGTTACGCAGTAAATAATTCTACTTGACTACTTTTAACGATCTCTACTGTAGTTGACAAATAGTAGTATCCGCAATTCGGACCGTATCTTACAAAGTTTTTTTTTACAAAAAAAAGTTGTCGATTGAACTGTCAATTGATGTTCGTTAATTCATTGTTTTCGTATTATTTTATTGAAATTTCTTTTGTTTTGTTTTATTGCGGTAATTAAAGTTAATTGTTAGAATACCTTCAGAAAAAATGAGTGAAATAGTCATCCGTCCGTCTGGATTACATTTTTTCAGGTTGTATTTTATGATGGCTGACTGACGTGAAAAATTGTGTGTACTACACGAGATCAAAGTTATTTACATCTCGTGCGCTTTTCTCTCTTGTTGTACAAATAGCTATTGTGTCATGTGTTCTGAACTATTGAAACAATTTCTATAAAAGCAAGATGTCAATTTGTTTTTATGGCGGCGAAGTAAGCGCAATTTATAACAGTCTTCTAAAAAGAAAGAGGTTCTGTATACGCTTCTTTTCGCCATCGCCCTACGCGACAACATTTCCATCCTCACCACTGAGACGGTTGGCAGTCCTCAACTGTGCGCTTCTTCAGAATTTTTCTGCCTCCCACAGCTAAACTGTAGAATAAACTGTTGCCTGCGGTATTTCTGGACCGATACGACCTTCAAACCTTCAAGAAAAGAGCTTACTCTCTACACACTTACAACCCCTCCGGTGTTGCAGGTGTTCATGGACAGCGGTTTCGCTTACCATCAGGTGATCCATCTGCTCTTTTGCCTCCTTGGGACATGGAGCTCCGCTGTCACTAAGGCCACAAAGACGCTACATTATTATCGCAACGGCTGTCCGCCTCTCCCGTGTCGTGTAGTAATTACTTACATTGGTGTTAGCTTGTACAAAGCTTGATAAACTGACTGTTCGAAACCATATTCAGACTAAAGGCTACCTTCTAGTTGCAACGGTATTTCAACGCAGAGTTCTCAAATAAATGACAATTATTCAGGACATCAACTTAGAAACGAATACTGTCATTTTGTAAGCGATTAGCCTGATTATATATGTATCATAATCATAAGTTAAAGCGTGCAATATTCGATTCGAAAGTATATATTTAAGGGAATCTGAAGCATGTCGGACAGCCAGAGAAGGCCTCTCCTATACTTATGTTAAGTAAGCAGTAAACGCTTGCGTACCTAACTTCCTCCCTCCTAAGGGTCCTCGAGAAGAGATTTTACTAGTATGTCAATTGTTTGTTCTGCACGTAGATTTAATATCTTCTTAGACCTCTATTTCCAGAAGACGCATTCTATAGAAATATTCTAGTCTTCTCACACCATGATACACACAGGTACGCAGCGTAAGACGTCAAACAGACAAGGCCTTTCTCAAAGCCGTTAGAACATTTAATAGTTGAGAAATGTTCGCGGCTTGAGCGAGATTACTTTTCCTGATTCAAGTTCTGAAACTTGTAACTAGTTATTTTATCCTGACAGCCGCTCAGACTTGAATAAAGTAGTTAGAAGGATGTTAAATCTAGATGGACTTTATCACGGATGAAGTAAGTCTACAGTGCGAAATTCAACGAAACTGTGGGTAATTTTGGAGTTTATTGGAGTTTACTTCTTAAAATGTTCATATATAAAATGTATGGAGAGTAAAAGCAAAAGTTTCGTTACGTTGTTTCGTGCGCAACTTACCTTGCGCATGATCTAGCAACGGCTACATGGAATCATTGTATTTATTCAGTGTCATCAAATAACAACTGACCATTTGCAGAGTTTTAATCTTACATTTTATAATCCATAGAGTCCTCAGTATATAAGCGTTCATAAGGAGTAAACTTCTGTCGTGCGTCGGACCTGACAAACATACTATATGATTTACACATGTTAAATTGCCACCTTGCTGTCTCCAATATCAGAACAGGTCGTCATGAATTGAGACTAATCGATTGCCGGCTTGGACTTAACACAGCTGCACTCTACACACAATATTTTACACACAACAGTACGTATCTCGGAAGTAATGCGTGAAGGAATGCGATGCGTATTCGCATGTTTCTGCGCCGTATGACTCGTTATCGATCAATGTTTAATGAATGCTCAGGTGTGTGTGTGAGTGGATTAAAAATACTAATTACCTACAATACATCTGTATGAATATTTTTGTTTTTACTTATTCAAACGGTACAGTCAGCGTCAAATACTTTGTAGCAGTCAAAGTGGCCAAATAGTTCGGTACACCATACTAAATATATGGTGTACCGAACTATTTGGCTACTTTGGTTGCTACAAAGTATTTGACGCTGACTGTACATGCTTACAGATAAAATTTATGATAACGACAAACTGTAACCAGTTGTTGGCGTATGAAGTGCTCAATTTACGTTATCGAAAGTAGTTAGCACCATGATGCATGAGCACCGAAACAATTTTGTTTAATTAACAGCTTAAAAACTAACATGCACAACTTATAATAAGATTTTTTTAAATTTATTTTTTAAATTTCTAAAAGTTACTTTTTAAGGACTGGCTTACATAACCTAGGGTGGCCTCTTAACCATCCTATTTCATTAAACAGCCTAGGTACTGAATATTTATTTAACCTTTTCCCGTAATAGTTGACTGCTGGCGGCTGTATTAACTTGCCTTCTTTATACCTCTCTATGTAATAGTTTGTAGGTAGAATAATAAATGTAAAAGTTACTCCCTCATTTTTTGATGTAGGTATTATAAGATAGGGTTACCTTAAAAATAAACAAAGCCTTTTTTATATTTCAGATCCGATCCCTCGAGGGAGAATAATATTATACGAAATCCGAAAATCTTAATTCAACCATTACAGTTGACGAGTCAAAAAAACCACTTACGAGTAGGTACCTATATCAGCGTGACCAAGAATATTTTTGTAAAGCCGTTTTATTGCCCCTCAATCCATTTTACGAGTACTCCTACGCGATTTTTTTTTTTGTATTTTCAGAGATATATTTTACGAGCTGTACGGCAAATAAACAGTTAAGTAGGTACAAACATCAAAAAGATTATTTAGGCAGCTATAAATACATGGTTTTAAAATTTTTACTAAAACTTAGACAACTAATTCACTTGGGCCCTGTAAACATTACTTTTTAGGGTTCCGTAGTCAACTAGGAACTCTTATAGTTTCGCCATGTCCGTCTGTCTGTCTGTCCGAGGCTTGCTCCGTGGTCGTTAGTACTAGAAAGCTGAAATTTGGCATGGATATATAAATCAATAAAGCCGACAAAGTGTAACAATAAAATCTAAAAATTTAAATGTTTTTTTGGGTACCGTCCCTACACGTAAAGCGGGGGTGATATTTTTTTTTTCTTCAACCCTACAGTGTGGGATATCGCTGGAAAGGTCTTTCAAAATTAATAAGGGTCTTAAACAAGCATTTTTTGATAAAGTGAATATATTCGGAGATAATCGCTCCGAAAGAAAAAAAATGTGACCCGCCTCTAACTTTTGAACCATAGGTCCACAAAATATGAAAAAAATCGTGGAAGTAAAGCTTAAGAAAGACATTAAATGAAAACTATAGCGGATATGATCAATTTATCTAAATTTGAGTTATCGCAAAAAGTTTCCCCTTCATAGTAAAAAGACGTACATCCACTACAGTTCATCCCTTGGTTAACAATCTACTATACTTTAAGCTCCAGTTTAGCTTATTGTGGCGAAGGAGTAACTACGGAACCCTACTCTGAGAATTTCCCGACATGCTCTTGGCCGGTTTATTTTATTAAGGTTTTTTAAACAGTGGCATAACAACTTATAGACTCATACACTTGCGTACTATTTAATTACAATTGCGCCTCCAGTCACAGGTGAACACATTGAATTACCTAGTATTCTACTTATAGCTTAAAACATAGATTAAAAGTAAACAATAAATAAACCTAAAATCTACAAAGTGGAGTGTCAAGGGGCACTTCAATTGGGAATCAATGTAAAAAAAAATTAAACTATACAAATTGCCATGGTGTATATCCAGGTGGTTATTAAATATAAAGATAAAGGCATATTACAATGTTCTTATGAATGTCAGATAAAACTATTATAATTGTTGTTGCCGGCGTGTCTGCAGACGCCTCTGCACGTGAGCTGTTTCAGGAATTCCGTGTCCGACATCTGGCTTGCTTATATCTGTACCAAGTGGCTGTGTTCACTTATGGACACATTGATGAATTCAAGCGCAGGGGTTCGAATCCCAAATACAGCTTACGTAGCAATAAGCATGAGGATAGGCTAAGTACAGTCTCGCACAAACTCGCCAAAACGGAAAAATCTGTATACTACCTGGGACCTTATACAATCGGTTGCCAGCCACAGTGAGAAATGCAGCATCCATCCAAAGATTTAAGACTGAAGTCGTGGCTCGGTGAGAATATTTTTTATAATTATCAGGATTTTTTCAATTTGCCTCTCGCAATATAATAATACAATGTATTTTCAAATAACAATGTGTATTGACATATAACTGTATGTTATGAATAAAAAAAAATCAATTCAATTCAATTCAATTCTAATTGTATTTTTTTTTAAGGTTTGTCCGTGTCTGTTGTAGACACAGGGCCCTCCCTAATGATACGGGCGACCCTGTGCCCGCGATGACATTAGAGGAAAGTAGTTATGATTTTTCGGTATCAGATTTGGCATCACTATCTTTGATGAATAGGGATGCTCATTTTAGAAATCTGATTTTGATTTAGTGATTTTTCTTGTGGACATATGGTCCCCGCAGAGATACGGGCGGCCATATGACCATAATTGAATGTTGGTTATTCAATTATCATTAATTAGTTCGTATTGTTATCGGAAACATATAAAAGAAAGAATTTAAAATTAACTTATAAGCGAGAATCTTATACAAATTATTTAATTATATTATTACGATGAATTTTAAACAAGTTATTAAATTGTTATGATGATGAAGAAATTTGTGCAGGTTAGTAATATAATGATGAATTTACTGTTGTTAGTTATTATTATTAAAATGACGCAGTGTTTATAATTAGATATTATTCGTATTTTACTCGGTTGTCTATGTTGATTTTAGCTGCAGTTAGTCGAGGGCATTTCTGATCTATTGCGGTATGGTTTATATCGTGCTTGGTGTTAAATTTGGCATTATGGGCTTGGCAATTGAAGCATTTAGGGTTGTTAGATTTATTAGGGCAGGTTTTATATGTGTGCGTTTTATCTGCACAATGTGAGCAAGGTTTGACCGCCGCCTTGCAGTGGACACGGGTGTGCCCAAACTGCAGGCAGCATAGGCACTGCTTAAATGGAGATTGCTCCGAGACTTGCACACGCTGGTGCTCAATGTTGAGCCGGCCGAGTTCTATGATGGCTCTCCATGTAGCGGGTTGGCACCTGAAGACCGCATTATATAGGTTGTTATTCCTGTTATTTGTGACGAAGCAAAGATTGAGCGTTTCTCCTTCGCCGAGGGTAGCCTTCACCGATGGGTTCTGTAAGAGTATAATCTCTGAAAGTTCATCCTTTAAGGTCTCCTTATGGATCCCCTTCAGAATCACCATCGGTGATAGGGTCCTGGCAGGCTCCGCTTTTATATTGGAGGTGTTAAGCTTGAGTATTGTCGCGTTCCGTTGGTCTTCTGTTTCAAATTCAATTCTGATTTTCGTGTTATTAAGTGGCTTTATTTTTGTGGGTGCAAAGTTTTCATTTTTGAAAGACACTTTTGAACGTAAGGTGCCCATCGCCTCAGCAGTGTTATTTGCTGACTCAATCGTCGCGACGAGCGCGGGATGAGTTTTTGGTTTGGAGGCAGCAGGTTTTTGTAATTGTTCGCTGTAGGTTGGGCGTCTTGTTTCGACAGGGCAGCTTGGCACTGCTCCGCCGAGGGAGTTCCTGACCAGTTCACCGAGAGCCCTCTGCTCCTCGCGAATCTGGTCAAGTTGAGTTTGAACCGTCTCGACGACATCTCGTGCCCGATTTTGTATTCCGTCATCCGGGTCGGTTTGTACGCCCTTAGACGGATTATTGACAGATGGGAGTAAATCTTTTCTGATAATGCCATGGATTTCTTTGGTGTAGACCTTAAAAATGGCCATGGCATTCTGAGCGGCGACCTTAATGCATCGCTTGTTTTCTACTGTTACGCTTTTGTGGGTTTTTGAAGTTTCTATATTCTCAAAGATTTGCTTCATTTCGTGTTCTAGGTCACCACTGAATTCCTCGAGAAGATCCATAATGGGATGGTTATTGGCGTTCCTGGCTGGTGGCGCCTCCACTGCATGATCACGCTGGGCGGATGTGCCCTGCGGTGTGGAATACAGATTCCCGAGGTCCAATAAGTTTAAATTTTCGGCACTCATTATGAATGCAAAATTTGATATTTAATTTATGACTAAAATTTTAAAAGCAGGGGTCAAAGATTTAAGTAACAAAACAATTTGAGACAATTTAAGGACTAAATCAATATTTAAAAGTGTTTTTAAACAGAAAAATCGAAAATGTTGAAAATTTTAAATCTAAAATGTGAAATTCCGAGTCAACGAGTCGTCGGCAAGACCGACTAGATATATCAAAATATAGCGCTGAGAGAGCACTAAAAGAAATAGTTATCAAAAGAAAATTAGATACAACCAGTTACCAACTATAAATTTTTAAGACAGAATTTTTATAAGGCAAAAAAGTGAATTTTGAAAATTTTCCAAGAAAAAGATATCCAAATGTACAAAAACTGTTAAGAAATATAAAGAAACAATTAAAAGGAAACGAAAGACACCAAAAAGAAGAAGATCGGACAGTTAGGAGAAAAGATATGAATTTTTGAAAATTTAAGATTTTTGAAGATTGTCAGAAAAAGAGGAAAATGGGAATATCTCCGGAACTAGAAGAGTCCCGGAGGTCGGGATAGGTGCAAAAGAAGGGGAAAAATTGCTAGATCATATGTTCCGAAAATGGGTTAAATGCGGGTATATTAAGGGTATTTGCGAAAGCTTATTCTAATTGTATTGTACAAGCGCGACATGCGGGGCACCGGTAAGTGACAACCAAGAAACGCATGCTGAAGAGAACAGGGTTAGCGTGGAGTGCGGGTTAGCGTGGAGAGCAGGGTTAGCGTGGAGTGCGGGTTAGCGTGGAGTGCGGGTTAGCGTGGAGAGCAGGGTTAGCGTGGAGTGCGGGTTAGATTACTTGTCTTATTTACGATTAGACGATAAATATATTTCCTAAATAGGTACAAAGTTGATATAAGTTAATAAATTACTAGTTTTTGAAAATACCTCATGATAATTGAAAAGCCCCAAATAAACAGTTTTAATGGAGTATATATATTCATTTTACTTTTATGTTATTATTTTTGCAAGTTCGTAAAGTTTTCCGAGAAATCATCTTAGGATCAGTGTGCTCAAAGTTACCGAACAGGTTTCCAACAGTTTTGTTTTTATAGGCTCACAACCTGTTTCTTCAGTAAAAGTTTCAGCCGTAAAATTGATATTATTCTTACAATATTTGATAAATTAAAACTGAGTAATAAATAGAATTTTAATTTAACAGGGCACTTTTGAATCGCAGTGGGCGTAAAAATTGGATTTCCTCCATCTAAATTTATCCTCGATATTAATCAAGCAAAAGGCGTTTTTTATGATTCGGGAATTGATGAAGGTTTAAACGAGTACTGGTATTTATTGAGTCTTTTAGTGAAATCGTCACATGGAGTCGTGGAACCGTGTTACTACCGAAAACGACTAAAAACCGTCTTCCACCACCATATTCTAAGAAATAAACATTTGTATTTGTATTTACATCTTTTTCAGTATATTTAAATTTAATTAAATAATGTTTTCCCCAGGTGGATTTAAACTTACCTACCTAGCCTTAATTTCGTACCGGTGTGAAAATAAGAAAAAAAAAATAGTTAATTAAAATATTAACGGCCATAATGTCTAATTGCATTCTCTACCAGTAAAGCATATGACCAATCAGAGATATGTACAATGGTTGCAAGGGAAAAAGTTACCTAAGTTATGGATTTGTATATCCATCTTTAATATATATATATATATGGTGTAATAACAAAATCATAAGTCTTATTAAGTTCACTGTGAGACTAACTTGTTTATGTAAAATTATCCGTAAATGGTCAACCACCTGTTCCCATAAATCAGTCACCATCTTCTACTTCGCGTCACATACCGGCTTCACTTTCTTCCAACTTAAGTGACCACAAGAGGTCTTTCCCTGTTATTAAGCGAATTCCCATAGGTGCTAGATTTACCGTCGCTCCTAGCCTCTCGAAGACGATCAATGACTGTGTCACCGAAAATTCGCCTCCTAGTTGGGAAAGCTTCTTTTTATTTGCTTAAACCCTGCACGTGTCCAAAAAAGATCCCCACCGTTCACTTACCTCCAAAATAAAATTCAACTGTTCCCAAAAAAACTGCTTTGACATCACACAAGACACATCCATTCATACATCCAAGCCACGTGAACGCGATATAACTAAGGTTGTTGAGGCAAAGGTTAATGATGGGGATCTTAAAAGTGCAGCGCAAAGCCTTTTCTCTTCTGACACTTCAGCGCCTGACACTCCTGAAACTTTGGCAATCCTACAAAGTAAGCAACCGGCGGCACCCTAGACCCCTATTTATCCTGATCCACCTAACCCGGCTTAGCCATATATGCAAGCTACCGAAGATGCAGTCATGGCTGCAATCATGTCCTTTAGGAATGGTTCCGCTGGCGGCCTGGATGGAATTACGCCTCAGCAATTGAAGGATTTTATATTAGGTGGCCCTGGTGGCAAAAATCATGACCTGCTCATGAGCTTCACTTGTCTGGTAAATCTCATGCTTTCAGGCAAAGTTAATGACGAAGTTGTTCCCACGCTCTATGGAGCCAACCTGTGTGCACTGTGGAAAAAGGACGGAGGCGTTCGCCCAATAAAGTCGGCTGTAAGTGCATCACCAAAGACTAAGAGCCCTAATTATTTCAGCCAACCCAGCTGGGGTTCGGCTCAATAGGAGGCTGCGAAGCCGCTCTTAATGTCTGCCGAACTTTTTTAGAAAGTTGTAAGGAACAGGTTCTTGTAAAAGTAGGTGTGGTGGCAGCGGCTGAAGCTGTCAAGCGCCGCAAATATGCTGGTCTCTCCAACAACCACATATTTGCGGCGTTTGCAGTAGAGACTTTAGGGCCGTGGTGCAACGACGCCCATATCCTATACAAGAATGAAAAAAAAACTGGTTGAGACTACGGGTGACCCTAGAGCTGGCTCATTTCTAGGCCAAAGAGGGAACGTAGCCAGCCTTATGGGCACCCTTCCGCAGGGGACAGACCTGGGGGACTGTTCATAGGAAGGGGATTTTAATATTTTATATATTTATGTTTATTATTTTATTAGATTAAATTAAGTTATTTTATGTTACTTAATTTATAATAGTGATTAAAAAATTTGATGTATAAGTATTTACAGTGGCTAAATTATCCTGACATTTATTTGTATTTAAGTACCAAGTAGAAAATAATCTAAACACTAAACATCGTTACGCTAACAAAACAACGAAAAGGAGAACGAAAATGAATCATTTGGTTGTAACAAACACAAATAATTGCATTTGGCGAGAAATAAGGATTGCCAAATAAAAGTTGGAAAGTAAAGAATAGGAAACAGGAAATTAAAATAATTGATAAATGCTAATGAAACGCCTTACGAAGGTGCGTGATCTAGGCGTACACGTTTATTTCTTTCCTTTTGATCCCCTTTCCTTCTGAGATCACGTTTTTAGGGTTCCGTAGCCAAATGGCAAAAAACGGAACCCTTATAGATTCGTCATGTCCGTCTGTCTGTCCGATTATGTCACAGCCACTTTTTTCCGAAACTATAAGAGCTATACTGTTCAAACTTAGTAAGTGGATGTATTCTATGAACCGCATTAAGATGTTTACACAAAAATAGAAAAAAAACAATAAATTTTGGGGGTTCCCCATACTTAGAACTGAAACTCAAAAAATCTTTTTTCATCAAACCCATACGTGTGGGGTATCTATGGATAGGTCTTCAAAAATGATATTGAGGTTTCTTATATAATTTTTTTCTAAAATGAAGAGTTTGCGCGAGAGACACTTCCAAAGTGGTAAAATGTGTGTCGTCCCCCCCCCCCCCCCCCCATAACTTCTAAAATAACAGAATGAAAAAACTAAAAAAAATATATGATATACATTGTCATGCAAACTTCCACCGAAAATTGGTTTGAACGAGATCTAGTAAGTAGTTTTTTTTAATACGTCATAAAATTAAAAAAAAAAAAATTTCATCAAACCCATACGTGTGGGGTATCTATGGATAGGTCTTCAAAGATGATATTTAGGTTTCTAATATCATTTTTTTCTAAACTGAATAGTTTGCGCGAGAGACACTTCCAAAGTGAAAAAATGTGTGCTCCCCCCCCCCCCCCCGGTAACTTCTAAAATAACTGAGTGAAAAATCTAAAAAAAATATATGATATACATTACCATGCAAAATTCCACCGAAAATTGGTTTGAACGAGATCTAGTAAGTAGTTTTTTTAATCATCATCATCACAGGCCTTTGCGTCTATTGCAGACGATTTAAGCATTGCTGTTTAGACAACGGGTTTGGTGACTGTGGAGGCCGATGCGTGAGCGGCACGACCTCCCACATTTTTGGCAGAGAAAGCTCATGCCACCTGAGGTTCCAGTCCCGATTTGCTTTCTGCGACACCTTCTGCTATCCAACGTAGTAAACCAGGCTTGGTCGCATAGCTTTCTCCCCTCCACAACACGCTTGCGCCATCCATCACGGTCCTCAGCTAAAGTTTGCCAGGCATGGTGGTCGATTTCAAATGCTGACATGTCTCGCTTAACACAGTCTTTAAAGCGCAGCATCGGTTTTCTAACGTTCCTTTTAGCATACGCAACTGCACCAAGCAAGACGAGTTTTTTTAATAAGTCATAAAATAAAAATATATTTTTTTTTTCATCAAACCCATACGTGTGGGGTATCTACGGATAGGTCTTGAAAAATGATATTGAGGTTACTAATATCATTTTTTTCTAAAATGTTTAGTTTGCGCGAGAGACACTTCCAAAGTGGTAAAATGTTGAACAAGATCTAGTAAGTAGATGTTTTTTAATACGTCATAAATGGTACGGAACCCTTCATGTGCGAGTCCGACTCGCACTTGGCCGCTTTTTATAATTTGTGATAGGGCGTAAGTATATAAATTTTTATTGTGCTTCAGTTCGTAACGCCTTTTTAATGGCGATGTCGCCACTATAGGACAGTCTAGATATCCCTATTGACAGATATCTGGGGGCATGGTAGTGCCCCCGCCATGACGAGCAAAGCGAAGCGCAAGGGCACTACCTACCTTTTCTCGAAGCGCTTTGTCGTTTTCGTGAACCCTCATAACTTGTGTTTCAATTACACCAGATAAACAAAATTCTCGGGATATAATGTCAATAGTAAACTTATTAAGTACAAAAAAATTCAATTGCTTTTCAAATTCAAATACTTTAGATTTTATTCATATCTTTAAAAAAAACCCGATATCATCACTGACTCACTTGACCTGGCTGAGTTGCCATTTTATATATTGCACAATATATATGTAAGTATAAATATATATTATATTATATTGTATATTTATTAGTGTATTAGGTATTGCTTTGATACTTATATAAGTAGTATGTAGTATTTGTGTTTAATAGTCTCCATTTTTAGCTCCTTGCACTACCTTTTGATTTTTGTATGAGTTCTACATTTCCTGCTACCTAAAGGTTGTCTGGAAGAGATCGCTTTTTAGCGATAAGACCGCCTATTTTTACCTGGTTCTATTCTGCTTTAAAATTTATTTGCAATAAAGAATATTTACTTACTTACTTACTGACTCACTCACTGATGATCATCAAAACCCTTAGGGTACTTCCTGAAGTCCTAGTAAGCTGAAATTTGGTATTTAGGATAGTATTAGTACACAAACAACAACAAAATTCAATAACTTGAAAATGTTTGTCTCTAAGGGGGTAAAAAGGGAGTTGATGGAAGATAGACAACTTACAAAAAGAAGTGGAATCCCATCAAAAAGATGAAGCCATAAGGCTCGCACTGTCAAAAAGTTATCAGATCTTTCGCCAAGCTTCTAACTCTACAAGCCCTAACATCACAAACTTTACACCTCAGTCAAAATATGTGGCTTAGCCGTTTCGTTACTACAAGTAGTATTGTATAATACAACAATTATGAATGGTGAATAAATTTTTGACCACATATGCGAGGTTTTTCTAAAAAGGCACCTCGAGATGAACGCCAGTATCTAAAGCCTGCATGTATCTAAATGCAAATTTATGTTGGAGCGCATACTGAATAATTTTGTGAGGTTTTTAACTTTTTATACCTGAAATGTTATGGCGTGTACCAGTTTTACCCCCTTATGTACCCAACATTATTTGCGCTGGGAATGGTAGAGTATACCCAGTTGGAGGTTAGGAGGGAGCTTGCTTTAGCGTCCTATCTATTTAAACTGTTGCGCGGTAGGATCAGTAACCTGGAGGTTCTTGCCATGTGAGTCTATGCGCGTAATTAATTATTAATTAATTATTAATTATTCTCGCAGTACGTATGGCGCCGGCGCCGACTACCGCTGCTGGCCGAGCCGCGCCTTCGCAATGGCCTGCTGCGCAAGGCACCGTGGACCAGAGCTCTGCGCACGCTCAGTCAAGTTGCTACCCGGATGTGTGTGTGATGTGTTCCATTGTTCTAAGAATTACGGTCCGATGCGAATAATGAGATACGATCACGATATAAGTTCTGGTTTAGATAAGTTATCATTTAAATATATTTTGTTTGTCGTATAATTGACAGAAGCAGCTGGATTCGTGCAACCAATGTCACTTTGACGTTAGAAATATCGTAGATAGATCTTAATGGGGATCACAGCTGAATAAAAAAAAACCGTCAATTTTGACATGTCGATCTTTCCAAGATCTTAAACGTGTCTTAATCATTCTTCGAATCGGGCCGTTCATCAAAATATCTATGTTTGACTTATGTTATACTTTTTAGAAATATTGTATATAATATGCATGTAGGTTAATAGATATTTGCTACATTATCGCATTGAGAAACTTTTTTGATTGCTGTTACGATTATTATAATAATAAAATAAAAAAAAACCGTACTTATATTATACTCGTAAATGCGGATGTGACTCTGCCTGTCTGGTTGTCTATATATTTCCTCTTCACGCTTAAACCGCAACACCGATTTAGATGAAATCTTGTATAAAGATAGTTGGACGACCGAGGCCCGAGGGTATAAGATAGTTTTCAACAATCATCATTATCATCACCCCACGCACACGCAGTCGCGGGCAGAAGATAGTAATAAGTAAATGAAGTAGGTTATATTATCAACAAAATTATTGACATTTAACTAACACGTACACTCACATGTTTTGTCACATGTATGTCACGTGTCGTATGGAGACCTCTCTCCGAAACATGTCGCGTGACACTCACGGTTTACACTCACTAAAACACGTGAGTGTAAACCGTAAAATTAGTTTTAATGTTAGTATATCTCACGACAGCTTTAATTCAATTAAAGTTAATATCGTTGTAATATTAACTAATTTGTTTGTCAATCATTTCGGAATGGTCTGTAGAAAATACCCCGTGCATACTGTATTTACCGTTTCATTTATTAGATAGGTAGGTACGGTACATTTTATTCCAAGTGTTTGTTGTGTAGGTACCTACAGGTTTAAGACGACACTTTCCTATATTCCTACTGGAAAATGCAGGTTACGCTGTTGTTTACAAAAGACTTCTTGCTTCATACGGTTAAATATAAATTATATGTAACCAACTAATAATAAATTAATTGTACTATCCTGATTTATAATTTCTTGTTTCAAAACTGTCATCAGTGACATTTCTAATCCACAAACACTGACTCACTGACTCGCTGATGACAGCTGACAGATCATAATTATCCATAACAGTTTCACAACAAGATATTAAAATCAGAATCTGACTTCTAGTGATTGCACTATCACGAAACTAGACATGCGACGCCCCTGTTTCGTCGCTCGTCATAATTTATTCAATACTTCGTGAATAACCTGAGTGCGGAAACCTTTTCTTTTGTTACGCGTTTCCTTGCACTGCCAGGTCAAAATATGTATACAACATTGAGCTTTAATTCCCTGACATAAGATTTAAAAAAAAATAGTAGATTTGAGTGTGACTCCGTTTTATCTTTAATCTTATCAGCGTGTCGCATGAGCTAAGTTCATGGTATGGTATGAACACGTGTGTGTATTTATGTTCTTAGCGAATATGGAATCCAATCATATAAGTACCATATGTCAACATATCTATTTGAAAATACTGGCTGGGTGATCAAATCATATGAAATAATATATCATGTTCGTTAACCATTGTTTAACTGTACCCCTAGTGTAAATATTTTCGACAGCGAAACGTGACGTACGCGTTTGCGTTAAGTGTCATTTTGTATGAGATTTTTGACTTTCCAAAACGTCCCGCTTGGCGCGCTCTTCAAAAACCCATACAAAATGAGACTTAACGCAAACGCGTACGTCACGTTTCGCTATCGACTAAATTTACACTAGGGGTACTGTTTTATTGTAAGCGTTTTTGTGTATATCGGTATGAGTACTAAGAGCTAAAATAAAGCAAAACTTACTAACTTAGATGACAATGCAAGATGGCCATAATGTACTCTTTAATAAAACAACGCATCCTCATTGTGTTTGGGTACACAAGAAACGTCTTGGTGAGTTCATAGTGTTTTCGAAAATTAAGCATATGCCAAAAAAATTGTACTTTGTTTCAAATTTCGCTCATCGTTTAATCCTATTTTAAGCGGTGACATTGCGTAGGTGCTGGTACGAGAACGCAAGGCAATAAGCAGAACGAGAGAAAATAAATGTTAAATTCCATATACTTATTAACAAAAAACTTATTCAATATCGTACGATGTAACATATTTAATATTTCGTCAATTCATTTTTCAGATATAATTTTATATTAACCATGTAGTTTCCCTATTGTACAGACAGCATCGCACACATTTAAGAGTAACTATTTTGATTAAAACTGTGAAAACCAACTTCCGCCCACTTCCGCCCACTTCCGCTTACTGGTTACCCGCGTGCGGCGACTGCTGCGCTCTTCATTCTTTATTTGTGCGTGGTTGCGTCCATACGTCGGTCTAGTTGCCGAACTATTCGGCTCAAGACCACATTGTTTTTTTTTTTATAAAGATCTTCGTTACGTACTATGGTGTTAGCTGTGAGATTTCATTGATTTTATTTCTTACCTTAATATTTAGGTTTAACGTTTAAGGGTCCACTGAAAATCAGCGCCGTTCGTTTCACTATGTACTCCGAGCTCCGACACATGCTGAGTGGTATCCTTTTTGGGACAACAACTTACATAAGTATGTCACATTTATAACAAATTGAAATTGTGTGTTGTTTCAAATAAATTGTTTTCATTTCATTAGAAGTTCATTAATAATGTAGCCAATGCACCGAATCGGTTGAAGTTGGCAAATAAGATATACAGTACCTGGGCGACCGAGCGTTGCTCGGTTATAACTATTTATTGTAAGATGGTGGTGTATATAGGTGATAATCTTAACTACATTTTTTTACTAAATTAAACTTGTCTAAAACAATAAAAATTAAAAATATATGTATATAAACTTGAACATATATAAAAAAAAAAAACAAAAGTTAGTCACCGGGCGAGATTCGAACCCGTAACACTCGTTTCTAGCAGTCCGCGTCTTAACCCGCTGGGCCAGACGGACAGTGGCCGGCAACACGAAATTAGCGACCATATTCTGCGTCGAAAGAAAAACGCATGAAAACTCGAAAACACGCGTTTTCCCAAACATAAGACTAATCTAGATCGATTGTATACCCCCAAAAACCCCCATATACCAAGTTTCAGCGAAATCGTTAGAGCCGTTTTCGAGATCACAGAAATATATATACATATATACAAGAATTGCTCGTTTAAAGGTATAAGATATTATATCATATTATGTAATTCTAACACTATGGTGCACACGAACCAAATATAAATTAGAGACTGCAAAAACTTTGAGACTTTGCCGTAGTTGGATTAAAATGCCTGTATTTACCAGACTTCCCTACTATATCAGATTACAATAGGGACATTTTTTAATGTAACTGTGACCCAAATCATTACTTTAAAATGTCCCAACAATAAACGCCGTGCGTGTCAACCCCACCCATTTTCAACCACACAAGTATATTCCATCCAATTGACAAACCTCCAAATTAGTTCGTTCCTAGTTATACTTGATCTTCGTCGTTACTAGAAAATGTGAAAACGGGAGATCACAGCGATGCTGGTTCAACTATGTGCCTGGCAGTAGCGAGTCGATGAATATAACAGTCATGTGATTAATGATATGGCAGCGATACAATCTGGCGAAAAAGGATATTTATAAACTTCAGAACCGCCGGTGAAAAGGTTTCATATATAATTGATGATACTCCAAAGGGTGTTTTAAAAAGAATCACTAATTATGGTGCCGTGTTGTAATGAGGGTTTGTTGAAAATTGTTGTTACAAATAAGCTGAAGCGAGGAAAGATACAGTCAACAGACATCAAAGAACGGGGAAGTTGTTTATGTCAATGTAATTATGGTCATTTATTTACCAAATAACAGGCATACTTAAGTATCTTTTTATTACCCTCGATGGAATGGAGATGGTATTTTGGAGAGAGTGTTTGTTTGTGGGTAATGAATGTTCCAAATATCTCCAAAACGAGTGGACCTATTTAGTCGCAATTATTTCTGTACTTAAAGATTTGTCTGGCACCGAATATGGTTCTGTCACTCAACACCAACAGGTTTTCATTTTTTCGTTTCTTTAATAATATTTTAAATTTAAACATATAATCGAATTAACTAAGTATCCATATTCTCATTGAACGATTTAAATATAATATTTTCAGCACAAAAAAGGACAAAGTATAAGTAGATAAGTGCCTCCGCGTTTTGAATTTTTATCTCATATATCCAGGATAAATGTTCGCATACAGAAAATTGCTTATTGATATTTTCCATCAAATATCGAGAATGTGAAACATAAAGTTCCTTGGTGCTTGGTATGTAGCCCAGTAGGGTTACCACTCGGTAAGGTTTTTCATTTATTTAGGTTTTTCAAACTATTTATTTTGGATTTTTGGCTATGGTTTCTGGTTTTGCTTAGAACGAGTATTTTGTTTGTTGACTTAAATGGCGACATGACAAGTATTTAAATATATTGTGTTGTCTATTTAAAATGAACAGGTTTTATTTTAACTCTTGAGCAATGGGTATACATCATTTAAAGCTGCTGTAACAGACCTTCAGTTTTGGCCTTTATCGTGGATAAATAAATATGAACTATAAATGAATCCAATTGAACGGAAACATGTCGCAATACTTACTTACCTAATTAAAGCATTCATGCGACAACGCATGGTGATAAGTTTTATAACGCTAATGTGACAACTGTGTTTCAAATAAAATCGTCTCTGTCGCTGTAACGCGCCTTGTCGTTTATGAAGCTTCAGTGAGCACTCGTTGCTTACCTAAAACAAAAAAGTATCCAAATTAAACTTTTGTGAGACATATTTAAAAATATTTAGATACCATGGTTACACTCACTTAACATAAAACATGCTTATTTTAATTATTGCATTTTTTTATTATTGCTTGAGTGCAGCCGATGTCAGCACTCAAGCCTGTAGAAGGACCCCCGAAAAGTTTGAAACATGTCGCCAATAGTGGCAAATAACTCAAGTGAGTGTAACCGTGGTATTTAAATATTTCGGGTTAAAGATATTTATTATTCTCAAAAGAAGAAATATTTAAATATTTAACGAAAAAAATATATACATTTTATATTTTCAGTTACTAATAATAGCATTAATCACTAATTACGTAGCCATTAATTACGACCTTTGCGCTAATAATCACTTTATCATCGTTTTGTTACTGCTGTACTCAGCATGATGAACCATGACAATCCACTTTTAATGTTCCAATTCCTGGTGGCATAAGTCACTAAGGTTTGGAAGTTTATATCTAGAATAATCTATAGCTGGGGAGCCGGCAATGCTAAATGTGTAGTTACTCGAGCGTCCTAGAGACCTATTGGAATCAAAAGATTAGATGATGGAAAAAAAAGGTTATATAAAGTTTTCTTTTCCAGCGAGCAGGAAAGCTACAGTGTATTGTTTTTTTTTTGGGGTTGGTTTTGATGCTTTACATTTTCTATAACTCAATCTGACAATGAAATTATTGGTACGCAGTTCCTTAATCTTGTCGGTCACAAGTTCGACGCCCGACTTTCACATTGTAGTCTGTATCAGATTAAGAAAATGCGTACAGATTATACAAATATGTTCACTTCATTACTTTTTACAGCAGTTCATAGGTATAAAGGTTAGGCAGGTAAGTAGTCCATCTTAGGTACAAAGAGTAGGGGTAAAATTTTCAGATTTAGTAATAGCACAATTATAGCATTAATTCGGCTTAAAACAACCAAATCCACCATCTGCTCAACGATTTGTTGAAACCCCCACCATGGCTCAACATACACGGCTTAAAGTGGTCACGGTAGACTCCACGGGGTAGCAAGATATCACTCATATAATGAAAAATGAAAAAATGAAAAATGATTTATTCTCTCACAAGCATATTTAACAAAATACAGGTTGGTGTCCCTTTTTAAGTATAGAAATACCTGTGTTAAGGAACACCGCTCTTCCTTAGTGATTACCTAGAAGCTAAAAGCAAAACTATGATGGCTACAAAGTATAAACTAAATAATTAATATGTAAGTAAACTATGTAATACTAAACTAAGATGCGAGTAGCAAAGTAACTAATGTAATTTTAAATGTTCAAGTATAAGAGCCACTTATAAGTGTTTTGCGCGCATGTGTGTGTGTGTGTGTGTTAAGGGAATGGTGCATTGATTGATTTATATATGATTATGAGTTAAGTAGATTATATAATCTGATGCGCTCGAGTACCAACAAAAATCCCCTTTTGGGCTCCTGGAATATTAGCGTAATTATTATTTTTACAGTAACTGCTGCAGCAATTTCAAATGTTACCATACATTGTCATAATAACCTCCTCTGCATCCCTGATTTATTTTTACCAGCGCACTGTCTATAAATGTCATAATGTTTTTGGTCTGTCAGACAATATATAGAAGATTGGAATATACTACCTACTGTCCTAGACACATGTCAGTGAGTCAGCCAAGTTTACCAAGACAGATTAACAGATACCGCTCTTCGTGCCTCATAAACTTGGCCTATTTTTCACCTTGAATGAATATCACGTATGTGCACTTGAACTGGAGCATTATGCTCAACACAAGGTTACCACAATATTGGATTTATCACTTGAAAGCACCTCTAAAGGGACCAGAGTATACTTTTACGAGAAATAAATTCGCTACTAGAGATGCTACGAATATTTATCAATTAATCGGTATTCGGCTTATTCAGACATTATTTCTAATATTCGATATTTAGTGGAATTTGATCGATCGTAATTTATTTATACAGGAAATATCACAAACTTATAAAAATTTCCACTCATTTAAAATAAAACGCAGAAGTTTTGTTAATATATTAATAAAGATCTCTTTTTACCATTGCGGACAATTTTATGTTTATCGTTGGCCAGATTTGCTTGACTGTAACTACACACTATTGCTGAGTACTGAGCGATAAAAGATAAATCTTAGCAAAGGGGGCTTTTGTTTCACTGACCAAACTGTGAGGGGTAAATATGTAGGTCATAATAATTCAGCCTATATACGTCCCACTGCTGGGCACAGGCCTCCTCTCATGCGCGAGAGCTTGGGCTACGAGTATAGTCCCCACGCTAGCGCAATGCGGATTGGGGACTTCACATACACTTTTGAATTTCTTCGCAGATGTATGCAGGTTTTCTCTTGTTGTAAATATCAAATGAAGGTATATTTCATACTTAAGTTTTGAAAAACTCATTGGTACGAGCTGAGATTTGAACCCGCGACCTACGGATTGGAAATCGGACGTCATATCCACTCGGCCACCACCGCTGGATGTAGGTCATACTGTACAACACGAAATAACGAAAAAATCCTGCCGTCTCATATATTTCGGTGTATCAGCGTCAATGTTTTCTATAGAACAGTTGTTTTTTTTTCCCGTTTTCGGGGTTGGTTCCATAGTAAAAGTTGTTCAGTATGACCTACATATTCATCCCTCAGAATTTGCTCAGTGAGAACAAAAGCATCCTATAGGAAGAGACCGCTCTTTAGCGATAAGACCGCCTGTCTGCTTTTATCTTCAATCAATTGTTTTTCTCTAAGCTGTGTTTACTGAAATAAAGGAGACGGACAGTTATTATTAAGTGAATGAAAATGAACGAATGTTAATGAACACGGGGCTTCGGCCGAGAGCGGGGCCGAATACCGAAAAACCACTATTCATAGCATCTCTATTCGCTACCTCGCTCCTTAGAGACAGCTAGTGTCATATTTTGCTTAGTTCAGAGAGGCAACATAAGGTAACGACGGCGTCTGCTCTTATTAGGGCACTGATTTTATCAGCAGTATACGAGTATTGCGTTAGCTTCTAAGTTTATTAGGTTCCTGAGATCTAAACCCGCTAAGGCGGTCTGAGTCAGTGTCAGTAAGATAAGCGTTTAAAGTAGCCTCCTAACCTCGTCGATAATGACTTTACCTATGAAGCAGGAGGTCCCGGTTTTGAATCTCGGTAAGTGCATTAATAAATAAATAAATATTATAGTACATTATTACACAAATTGACTAAGTCCCACAGTAAGCTCAATAAGGCTTGTGTTGAGGGTACTTAGACAACGATATATATAATATATAAATATTTATAAATACATATAAAACACCCATGACTCAGGAACAAATATCCATGCTCATCACACGAATATGCATGCATTATCAGACATTTACACATGGACAAATAATAATAATCTTAAAATTAACCTGACTAAGACAAAATGTATGCAATTTCATTCTTATAATTCAAATTCAAGACATATACATATTAAATACAATGAAATACCTGTGGAAGAGACAAGTTGTACAAAATTTTTAGGTTTAAACATAGATACCCATTTAAACTGGAAAAAACATATAGAATCAATATGTACAAAGTTGGATCGGTTTGTATACGCATTAAGGAGATTGGGAAAAACTGTTTCTACACAAGCTGCTATGACAGCCTACTATGGATATGTGTCGTCAACATTAAACTACGGTCTCTTAATATGGGGAAATTCTGTGCATGTTGATAAGGCCTTTATACTGCAAAAAAAGTGCGTACGTGCAATTACAAATGCGTGGTACACAGATAGTTGCAGACCTATTTTTAAAAAACACAATATTCTACCTTTGGCGTGCATGTACATTAAAAAAGTTTGTATCTTTGTAAAGACTCATATGGAGTATTTTAAGTTGCGCTCAGAGATTTTTAAAGGAAACCAAAGAGCTCAATATAGGACCCTTCTGTATCAGCCTCCCTGCCGTGCGGATATATATATAAACGGAATGCCTACAATACTTGCATGTAAATTTTTAATAAACTACCTGATAGTAGCCTTTGCACGATTTAGAATTTAAGAATGTATTGACTAAGTGGCAATATATGAATATGTCATATTAGCATATAGGGATTAGAATAAGTATATTTTAATATTTGCATGCTGTTTCGGCTGAATACTGTGACAATATTTAATGTAACACCTTGTACCTACGTATTTTTGCAAATAAACGCTTCTATTCTATTCTCTATTTTATTCTATAAATGCCCTTACCAGGATTTGAACCCGAGACCACCGGCTTCATAGGCAGGGTCACTACCCACTAGGCCAGATCGGCCGTCAAAATCTTATACCTTTAAACGAGCAATTCTTGTATATATATAAATATATATATATATTTCTGTGATCTCGGAAACGGCTCTAACGATTTCGCTGAAATTTGGTATATGGGGGTTTTTGGGGGTATACAATCGATCTAGATTAGTCTTATGTTTGGGAAAACGCGTGTTTTCGAGTTTTCATGCGTTTTTCTTTCGACGCAGAATATGGTCGCTAATTTCGTGTTGCCGGCCACTGTCCGTCTGGTCCAGCGGGTTAAGACGCGGACTGCTAAGCGAGTGTTACGGGTTCGAATCCCGCCCGGTGACTAACTTTTGTTTTTTTTTATATGTTCAAGTTTATTTATAATTTTTTTAATTTTTATTGTTTTAGACAAGTTTAATTTAGTAAAAAATGTAGTTAAGATTATCACCTATACACCACCATATTGCAATACATAGTTATAACCGAGCTAAGCTCGGTCGCCCAGGTACTGTATATTTATATGTGTGCTCATCGCGAATATTTGTTTCCGAGTTAAGGATGTTATCTTGTATTATATATAAGTATTTTGATGACCGGTCTGGCCTAGTGGGTAGTGACCCTGCCTACGAAGCCGATGGTTCTAGACATTTACGTATTTGTGTGATGATATTTAATGCTCTTGAGTCATGAGTGTTTTCTATGTATTTAAGTATTTACATATTATATTTATCGTTATCTGAGTACCCACAACACAAGCCTTCTTGAGCTTACTGTGGGACTTAGTCATGCAGTCTGTGTAAGAACGTCCTATAATATTTATTTATTTATCTATGTATATAAGCATATATTTATCTCTACTAGTACGTATATTTTCGCCTAGTTACCCATAGTAAAATATCTGGGTAAGTATATTAGGTTCCTGAGATCTAAACCCGCTAAGGCGGTCTGAGTCAGTGTCAGTAAGATAAGCGTTTAAAGTAGCCTCCTAACCTCGTCGATAATGACTTTACCTATGAAGCAGGAGGTCCCGGTTTTGAATCTCGGTAAGTGCATTAATAAATAAATAAATATTATAGTACATTATTACACAAATTGACTAAGTCCCACAGTAAGCTCAATAAGGCTTGTGTTGAGGGTACTTAGACAACGATATATATAATATATAAATATTTATAAATACATATAAAACACCCATGACTCAGGAACAAATATCCATGCTCATCACACGAATATGCATGCATTATCAGACATTTACACATGGACAAATAATAATAATCTTAAAATTAACCTGACTAAGACAAAATGTATGCAATTTCATTCTTATAATTCAAATTCAAGACATATACATATTAAATACAATGAAATACCTATGGAAGAGACAAGTTGTACAAAATTTTTAGGTTTAAACATAGATACCCATTTAAACTGGAAAAAACATATAGAATCAATATGTACAAAGTTGGATCGGTTTGTATACGCATTAAGGAGATTGGGAAAAACTGTTTCTACACAAGCTGCTATGACAGCCTACTATGGATATGTGTCGTCAACATTAAACTACGGTCTCTTAATATGGGGAAATTCTGTGCATGTTGATAAGGCCTTTATACTGCAAAAAAAGTGCGTACGTGCAATTACAAATGCGTGGTACACAGATAGTTGCAGACCTATTTTTAAAAAACACAATATTCTACCTTTGGCGTGCATGTACATTAAAAAAGTTTGTATCTTTGTAAAGACTCATATGGAGTATTTTAAGTTGCGCTCAGAGATTTTTAAAGGAAACCAAAGAGCTCAATATAGGACCCTTCTGTATCAGCCTCCCTGCCGTGCGGATATATATATAAACGGAATGCCTACAATACTTGCATATAAATTTTTAATAAACTACCTGATAGTAGCCTTTGCACGATTTAGAATTTAAGAATGTATTGACTAAGTGGCAATATATGAATATGTCATATTAGCATATAGGGATTAGAATAAGTATATTTTAATATTTGCATGCTGTTTCGGCTGAATACTGTGACAATATTTAATGTAACACCTTGTACCTACGTATTTTTGCAAATAAACGCTTCTATTCTATTCTCTATTTTATTCTATAAATGCCCTTACCAGGATTTGAACCCGAGACCACCGGCTTCATAGGCAGGGTCACTACCCACTAGGCCAGATCGGCCGTCAAAATCTTATACCTTTAAACGAGCAATTCTTGTATATATATAAATATATATATATATTTCTGTGATCTCGGAAACGGCTCTAACGATTTCGCTGAAATTTGGTATATGGGGGTTTTTGGGGGTATACAATCGATCTAGATTAGTCTTATGTTTGGGAAAACGCGTGTTTTCGAGTTTTCATGCGTTTTTCTTTCGACGCAGAATATGGTCGCTAATTTCGTGTTGCCGGCCACTGTCCGTCTGGTCCAGCGGGTTAAGACGCGGACTGCTAAGCGAGTGTTACGGGTTCGAATCCCGCCCGGTGACTAACTTTTGTTTTTTTTTATATGTTCAAGTTTATTTATAATTTTTTTAATTTTTATTGTTTTAGACAAGTTTAATTTAGTAAAAAATGTAGTTAAGATTATCACCTATACACCACCATATTGCAATACATAGTTATAACCGAGCTAAGCTCGGTCGCCCAGGTACTGTATATTTATATGTGTGCTCATCGCGAATATTTGTTTCCGAGTTAAGGATGTTATCTTGTATTATATATAAGTATTTTGATGACCGGTCTGGCCTAGTGGGTAGTGACCCTGCCTACGAAGCCGATGGTTCTAGACATTTACGTATTTGTGTGATGATATTTAATGCTCTTGAGTCATGAGTGTTTTCTATGTATTTAAGTATTTACATATTATATTTATCGTTATCTGAGTACCCACAACACAAGCCTTCTTGAGCTTACTGTGGGACTTAGTCATGCAGTCTGTGTAAGAACGTCCTATAATATTTATTTATTTATCTATGTATATAAGCATATATTTATCTCTACTAGTACGTATATTTTCGCCTAGTTACCCATAGTAAAATATCTGCTTAGTTTAGGGCTAGGTTGAAAATATGTTGCAAGAGAAAAACTGTTTAAGACAATAAAAGACCAGAGAAAAATTAACTAGGTAACTAGGTACCACCATAAATCTTAGTAACACGAATTTGTTACACACTGTTAACCTCCACAAAAAGAATGAATGACCATCCCTCGCTTATTTATTCTAGTAAAAGTACAGTTCTAGTACATTTACTGTGTTTAGTCTACATTTAGTTAGGTATTAGGATACCTTTTGGAATCTGCCCAAAGGATGTTTGCGGGTTACATTAACTTTTTACCGCATGTTTTTACCTTCAGAACAGAAGTCATTACAGAAAGATCGAAAATGTTCCAGCATGTGCTTCTGTTTTAGTTAATGAGAATTTGTTTAGGGTTGTAATAGTAGTTTGTAGACGAGTTTTTTTCTAGTTTCTTTTTTTTTAATACTACGGTGGCAAACAATCATACGGCCCGTCTGATGGTAAGCAGTTCTAGTTTTAGGTGGCAACAAATGGAGTGAGAAATAGTACATTACTGCAGATGCCGTGAAGTAAGGGATTGCAGGACGAGATTGCGGTAAACGGCCGAGTCGTAGACGAGGCCGGATAAAACGAGTCTTGCAATCCCTGTTCTGGCCAAGGATTGTTTAGTGCTTTTCTCAAACAATGTATTAAAATATTATAATTAAAATAACTAATTAGTAATCAAGTATATAAATTTATTAGGAAAAAAATTACATATTTTTCACACACTAATAAATGTTGAAAGTAATATTGGATATATTCGGACTTCGGACAGTTTTTAAAAGTGAAATATATTGTTTTTCCCGGCACATTAATAAAAATGTAAACTGCCGCCTTTTTTATTTTTTAAACTTGACATTTAAAAAATCTATTCGAGCACCTAGTTTAACCGCTTATAAATATAGTACCATAGATTATTTAAATTTTAATGTCGCAAGTATACTTACAGAGAGAGATGGTCGTTGGCTGTATGTAATATTTCCTTTGTCAGTCTAATCTTAGTGAGCAAATTTAAAAAGTTAGAGCAGCGGACAATAATTTAAGTTTCATACTAACTCCCTACATTACTTCTTGGCCTAGGTCAAGAAGTAATGTAAGGGGCCATAAATGAGCAACTTCATGTCTTCATTTCGTGACATTAACGCATACATTTCGAAGCATGTTTGAGAAAAGGATAATAATAAGTCTAGTAGTAACAAACATTATTTAATGTCTGATTACATTAAATAATGTTTGTTACTACTAGACTTATTATTATCCTTTTCTCAAACATGCTTCGAAATGTATGCGTTAATGTCACGAAATGAAGACATGAAGTTGCTCATTTATGGCCCCTTACATTACTTCTTGACCTAGGCCAAGAAGTAATGTAGGGAGTTAGTATGAAACTTAAATTATTGTCCGCTGCTCTAACTTTTTAAATTTGCTCACTAAGATTAGACTGACAAAGGAAATATTACATACAGCCAACGACCATCTCTCTCTGTAAGTATACTTGCGACATTAAAATTTAAATAATCTATGGTACTATATTTATAAGCGGTTAAACTAGGTGCTCGAATAGATTTTTTAAATGTCAAGTTTAAAAAATAAAAAAGGCGGCAGTTTACATTTTTATTAATGTGCCGGGAAAAACAATATATTTCACTTTTAAAAACTGTCCGAAGTCCGAATATATCCAATATTACTTTCAACATTTATTAGTGTGTGAAAAATATGTAATTTTTTTCCTAATAAATTTATATACTTGATTACTAATTAGTTATTTTAATTATAATATTTTAATACATTGTTTGAGAAAAGCACTAAACAATCCTTGGCCAGAACAGGGATTGCAAGACTCGTTTTATCCGGCCTCGTCTACGACTCGGCCGTTTACCGCAATCTCGTCCTGCAATCCCTTACTTCACGGCATCTGCAGTAATGTACTATTTCTCACTCCATTTGTTGCCACCTAAAACTAGAACTGCTTACCATCAGACGGGCCGTATGATTGTTTGCCACCGTAGTATTAAAAAAAAAGAAACTAGAAAAAAACTCGTCTACAAACTACTATTACAACCCTAAACAAATTCTCATTAACTAAAACAGAAGCACATGCTGGAACATTTTCGATCTTTCTGTAATGACTTCTGTTCTGAAGGTAAAAACATGCGGTAAAAAGTTAATGTAACCCGCAAACATCCTTTGGGCAGATTCCAAAAGGTATCCTAATACCTAACTAAATGTAGACTAAACACAGTAAATGTACTAGAACTGTACTTTTACTAGAATAAATAAGCGAGGGATGGTCATTCATTCTTTTTGTGGAGGTTAACAGTGTGTAACAAATTCGTGTTACTAAGATTTATGGTGGTACCTAGTTACCTAGTTAATTTTTCTCTGGTCTTTTATTGTCTTAAACAGTTTTTCTCTTGCAACATATTTTCAACCTAGCCCTAAACTAAGCAGATATTTTACTATGGGTAACTAGGCGAAAATATACGTACTAGTAGAGATAAATATATGCTTATATACATAGATAAATAAATAAATATTATAGGACGTTCTTACACAGACTGCATGACTAAGTCCCACAGTAAGCTCAAGAAGGCTTGTGTTGTGGGTACTCAGATAACGATAAATATAATATGTAAATACTTAAATACATAGAAAACACTCATGACTCAAGAGCATTAAATATCATCACACAAATACGTAAATGTCTAGAACCATCGGCTTCGTAGGCAGGGTCACTACCCACTAGGCCAGACCGGTCATCAAAATACTTATATATAATACAAGATAACATCCTTAACTCGGAAACAAATATTCGCGATGAGCACACATATAAATATACAGTACCTGGGCGACCGAGCTTAGCTCGGTTATAACTATGTATTGCAATATGGTGGTGTATAGGTGATAATCTTAACTACATTTTTTACTAAATTAAACTTGTCTAAAACAATAAAAATTAAAAAAATTATAAATAAACTTGAACATATAAAAAAAAACAAAAGTTAGTCACCGGGCGGGATTCGAACCCGTAACACTCGCTTAGCAGTCCGCGTCTTAACCCGCTGGACCAGACGGACAGTGGCCGGCAACACGAAATTAGCGACCATATTCTGCGTCGAAAGAAAAACGCATGAAAACTCGAAAACACGCGTTTTCCCAAACATAAGACTAATCTAGATCGATTGTATACCCCCAAAAACCCCCATATACCAAATTTCAGCGAAATCGTTAGAGCCGTTTCCGAGATCACAGAAATATATATATATATTTATATATATACAAGAATTGCTCGTTTAAAGGTATAAGATTTTGACGGCCGATCTGGCCTAGTGGGTAGTGACCCTGCCTATGAAGCCGGTGGTCTCGGGTTCAAATCCTGGTAAGGGCATTTATAGAATAAAATAGAGAATAGAATAGAAGCGTTTATTTGCAAAAATACGTAGGTACAAGGTGTTACATTAAATATTGTCACAGTATTCAGCCGAAACAGCATGCAAATATTAAAATATACTTATTCTAATCCCTATATGCTAATATGACATATTCATATATTGCCACTTAGTCAATACATTCTTAAATTCTAAATCGTGCAAAGGCTACTATCAGGTAGTTTATTAAAAATTTATATGCAAGTATTGTAGGCATTCCGTTTATATATATATCCGCACGGCAGGGAGGCTGATACAGAAGGGTCCTATATTGAGCTCTTTGGTTTCCTTTAAAAATCTCTGAGCGCAACTTAAAATACTCCATATGAGTCTTTACAAAGATACAAACTTTTTTAATGTACATGCACGCCAAAGGTAGAATATTGTGTTTTTTAAAAATAGGTCTGCAACTATCTGTGTACCACGCATTTGTAATTGCACGTACGCACTTTTTTTGCAGTATAAAGGCCTTATCAACATGCACAGAATTTCCCCATATTAAGAGACCGTAGTTTAATGTTGACGACACATATCCATAGTAGGCTGTCATAGCAGCTTGTGTAGAAACAGTTTTTCCCAATCTCCTTAATGCGTATACAAACCGATCCAACTTTGTACATATTGATTCTATATGTTTTTTCCAGTTTAAATGGGTATCTATGTTTAAACCTAAAAATTTTGTACAACTTGTCTCTTCCATAGGTATTTCATTGTATTTAATATGTATATGTCTTGAATTTGAATTATAAGAATGAAATTGCATACATTTTGTCTTAGTCAGGTTAATTTTAAGATTATTATTATTTGTCCATGTGTAAATGTCTGATAATGCATGCATATTCGTGTGATGAGCATGGATATTTGTTCCTGAGTCATGGGTGTTTTATATGTATTTATAAATATTTATATATTATATATATCGTTGTCTAAGTACCCTCAACACAAGCCTTATTGAGCTTACTGTGGGACTTAGTCAATTTGTGTAATAATGTACTATAATATTTATTTATTTATTAATGCACTTACCGAGATTCAAAACCGGGACCTCCTGCTTCATAGGTAAAGTCATTATCGACGAGGTTAGGAGGCTACTTTAAACGCTTATCTTACTGACACTGACTCAGACCGCCTTAGCGGGTTTAGATCTCAGGAACCTAATATACTTACCCAGATATTTTACTATGGGTAACTAGGCGAAAATATACGTACTAGTAGAGATAAATATATGCTTATATACATAGATAAATAAATAAATATTATAGGACGTTCTTACACAGACTGCATGACTAAGTCCCACAGTAAGCTCAAGAAGGCTTGTGTTGTGGGTACTCAGATAACGATAAATATAATATGTAAATACTTAAATACATAGAAAACACTCATGACTCAAGAGCATTAAATATCATCACACAAATACGTAAATGTCTAGAACCATCGGCTTCGTAGGCAGGGTCACTACCCACTAGGCCAGACCGGTCATCAAAATACTTATATATAATACAAGATAACATCCTTAACTCGGAAACAAATATTCGCGATGAGCACACATATAAATATACAGTACCTGGGCGACCGAGCTTAGCTCGGTTATAACTATGTATTGCAATATGGTGGTGTATAGGTGATAATCTTAACTACATTTTTTACTAAATTAAACTTGTCTAAAACAATAAAAATTAAAAAAATTATAAATAAACTTGAACATATAAAAAAAAACAAAAGTTAGTCACCGGGCGGGATTCGAACCCGTAACACTCGCTTAGCAGTCCGCGTCTTAACCCGCTGGACCAGACGGACAGTGGCCGGCAACACGAAATTAGCGACCATATTCTGCGTCGAAAGAAAAACGCATGAAAACTCGAAAACACGCGTTTTCCCAAACATAAGACTAATCTAGATCGATTGTATACCCCCAAAAACCCCCATATACCAAATTTCAGCGAAATCGTTAGAGCCGTTTCCGAGATCACAGAAATATATATATATATTTATATATATACAAGAATTGCTCGTTTAAAGGTATAAGATTTTGACGGCCGATCTGGCCTAGTGGGTAGTGACCCTGCCTATGAAGCCGGTGGTCTCGGGTTCAAATCCTGGTAAGGGCATTTATAGAATAAAATAGAGAATAGAATAGAAGCGTTTATTTGCAAAAATACGTAGGTACAAGGTGTTACATTAAATATTGTCACAGTATTCAGCCGAAACAGCATGCAAATATTAAAATATACTTATTCTAATCCCTATATGCTAATATGACATATTCATATATTGCCACTTAGTCAATACATTCTTAAATTCTAAATCGTGCAAAGGCTACTATCAGGTAGTTTATTAAAAATTTACATGCAAGTATTGTAGGCATTCCGTTTATATATATATCCGCACGGCAGGGAGGCTGATACAGAAGGGTCCTATATTGAGCTCTTTGGTTTCCTTTAAAAATCTCTGAGCGCAACTTAAAATACTCCATATGAGTCTTTACAAAGATACAAACTTTTTTAATGTACATGCACGCCAAAGGTAGAATATTGTGTTTTTTAAAAATAGGTCTGCAACTATCTGTGTACCACGCATTTGTAATTGCACGTACGCACTTTTTTTGCAGTATAAAGGCCTTATCAACATGCACAGAATTTCCCCATATTAAGAGACCGTAGTTTAATGTTGACGACACATATCCATAGTAGGCTGTCATAGCAGCTTGTGTAGAAACAGTTTTTCCCAATCTCCTTAATGCGTATACAAACCGATCCAACTTTGTACATATTGATTCTATATGTTTTTTCCAGTTTAAATGGGTATCTATGTTTAAACCTAAAAATTTTGTACAACTTGTCTCTTCCACAGGTATTTCATTGTATTTAATATGTATATGTCTTGAATTTGAATTATAAGAATGAAATTGCATACATTTTGTCTTAGTCAGGTTAATTTTAAGATTATTATTATTTGTCCATGTGTAAATGTCTGATAATAACCCCGCCGCTAGCACGAAGTTGCGAAAAGATAGCTTGAAACGTTGCCACTGCGGCCAGCAGTTTTCGATATCTTCTAAATTGAGCCCCACGGGCATTTTATATTCGACGGCAGACATTTCGTTAAAATCTTCTTAATCTTCACTTGTCTTTGTTCAATGAACATATGCACTCAGTAGCGATTTGTAGGTTATCTTATCCAATCCAGTTTAATCTTCCTGAATTTGACTCCTTTTCGGCTGCGCCATGTATGATCTTCAATAAAACGATACTTGAAAGTCTTCGGGTATTTATTAATAACGTCTTCTTATAGATATGACAATATTATTAATATTAATATTATAGCGAGCTGTGTACCGTGTCAGGGATATAAAGCAAGAGGGGGCTGTCATAGTGACACTTGGTAAGGTTTTACAGCACGTTGCATTTACAAAGAATGTTATGACAGGTGCGTTTATAGAGTATGCTACAGCTACATTTTATAACAATTTTTTATTGAGACGACAGTGGAGGACCCGCGCGAAATCGCCTTTTCATACCAATGTAGTCCTCATTTTCCTCCCTGGATATTAACATTATTGAAAATATTTTGACACAATTTGTTGTACATTAACACCAGCTATGTCACGTTTGATTTTTTTCGAATTTTAATTATTATAAGAGTTAAGAGCATTTAAAAATTTGTATGAAATATTTTTCGCTCCTAATTTTGACAATAATCAAAAAATCTAAAAAAGTCAAACGTAGGGCATAGCTATGGTTAATATACATCGAGAGAAACGGCCGTTCCCTTTCCTCTAAATAGATAGAAAATGAACAATTTATCACAATAAAAATCAAAATATGAAAAGCACAAAAAAGTATACGACACCTCAAAGTTTTAAAAATTAAAAGTATTTTTTCAACATCCAAAATAAAAAATGGTATCATTCGATTCCTTACATTTTATTAATAAATTTTATTAAATTGTGGCAATAATCAAATTTACCGTCAATATGTCAAATTTCTTGTTTTTCATACTTCAAGACGGCTTCGTGATCATGATCATTGCATTTTGTGCGTTGTGTTCGATTTACAGACTGACTGTCGATTCCGAATTTTGTATTGTTTTAATGCAATGGGTACCATATTTATGTCGATATTTGATCCTCAAAAACAAACTGGTTCGACTGATATCATTAAAAAAACTTGTCATCTAGCCTATTTGAAGATTTAAACTAGATTTTCAATGTAGGCATAGCTGTTATTCCTAGTGGAGCAGCGTTAGATTCGGTTAGGTCACAAATCCTTTTCAAAAAACTACCAAATCGCTTAATCCCTTCGTTATCGTGCACAAACACTAAAACACGTGACACAAAACGGGCTATACACCAGTGATGATCAAACGTTAATTAGAATTGAAAATATTGAAAATTAACCATTACAAATTGAACCATAAACTGTATCGGACGGTTAGAGTTTACGGTTCAATTTGAGTTATTATGCCGTCTCCGTTCTATCATCATTGGTTATCATTATAGATTCTGACTGAATGCTATTTATTGGATAGAATGTCGATATCACTAGGAATTGATGAAATATATTACGTCACACAATGATTCATTCAGCCATATCTCGCTTCAGAGCCGATGCATCATCATTATAATAACATCAACCTTAGCTGCATAATTCACCTCATACAGTAATCACTTCCCCAGCATTACTAGAGCCTCAAATCCTGCACTTTCATTATGTAATCACAGTTCACATTTATACTGGAAATGGGATGGAAGCGAAAGCGTTGTGAACACAGCTCAGCTGCGACCACAAGATTTATTGCTAATAGGCTTAGGTTCGAATTCTGCTAATAACGATTTAATTTGCAAACATTTGTGAAAAAAATACCCTGATGAAACGTGGAAAAAATGCTTCCGTATGTCTAGATGTTCTCTACAGGTCGCATTTCTCAACCGATCCTATTAAAATTTTGTGAACACGTTCGGTAGCTAGATAAAACTTTTTTGTCATTTTGTATTTAAAAAAAAACTCAAATTGGTGGAAATTGCCACAAAGAACTTAAGCGCCAGTAGGGTCTATGGCTCTTAAAACCATTGTGAATTCTCGGTGATGATGACTCAACAAAGTATTTTGAACTTTTACCGTCTTAAGCTTATCATGAGGTCTAGGTACCTACAGCTCACAGAGCTACTAGTATCAGTATGACTGAAGTGGCCTGATAGCGGGATAAAGGTCTTAGCACACTATTACAACTCAACAGCCACTCGACTCAAAATTAAATATTGAAATTAAAGCCTTATCTTGTATGTCCTACAGTACAATGTTTAACATTTGGTAACTGTCGGGTGGTCTACGCGTCGTCCACTCGTCGTCCACTAAGCTGAACCAAAAGTGAGTTGAGTTGGTGTGGAATTGATATAGTGTGCGAAGACCTTAAGAGTGCAAATTATTATGACTGCGGAAATCGCCTACTCAACACGCACCTGAAGCATCTGAAGGTCAAAAACTAATCTACAGGACCTGTATTCAAAACAACTTATAAGCTTATAAAACGTAGACTTTGTAGTATAACAATTCCATTTTTTTCTGGTGTAACTAGCGTTCTATAATAAATCGTATTCCATAATCCATAGAATTGTACACAGATTAGGTTCCCGGACTGTAACCGGACCGACCGGACGGACCCGGGTACGTCCTTAAACTACGTCCACAAGAGATGTATGGGGACTGTGAATTTCATCTCGCTTTGTGTGGTAGGGCACAGCACAGCGGATGTCATTCCAGATCTAGAGCAGAGCCCAACTGGGGAAGTACCTCCACCTTACAGAAAACCGCAGCCAAATAACACTAGACCCTACTCATAGTGTTGTGTTCCTGCCGGTGAGTAAGATTGCCAGAGCTCAACTAGGGGAGGGAGGGTTGTTAGGGTTGGCAACGCGCATGTAACTCCTCTGGAGTTGCAGGCGTACATAGCCTACAGAGACTGCTTACCATCAGGCGGGCCGTATGCTTGTTTGCCGCCGACGTGGTATAAAAAAAAAATTCAAAATTAGTTTCTTTCGTATGCGAAGTTTCCGTTTTGAGAATTGAATAAAATGTAATTAATCGTTCAATTTTCTTTAAGTATATTACAATTTCTATCAATAATTTTAGGCATAGATATTCAATTCAAATATTCGAATCCATAATAGATCCATAATTGTTAGTAGTTACAACAAATCTTAAAATTAATTAAGGTTAGTGACATACAAAATAATAATAATAAATCTAATAATATATCTACAAGTACAAAAAAATTAATATAACTAGGCAACCTAGATGCACCACTTCTCAGCATCTGTGGCTGCCACATGCAGTCCATTCCAGTGCATGTTATATTCATTCATGCCATGTTTCATGTTATTTTAGGATGTTGTTAAATGAGAGTGTAACTACGTTTGTATGGCGGCTCTGTACAGGCGACTCTTAAACTTAATCATTCAACTAAAACAAGACGTATTTATCTTCATATCTTCATAATATTGTCCTTTAGCTTTGATACTTAAACGCATTTTTTTATTACTAGCAATATGCTGCAGTTAACAAGAGAGAGAGGAGTCGTTAGAGCTAAATTCTCCAGGGGTGGAAGTGATAACTTGCATAAGACGCGAGTTGGCACAGTGGCTGTTATCAGCCATTGGGTAGAAAGCGGCGTACACCTCTCGACACCCCTGAGCCGCTTACACCGGTGTTGATCCTGGTCGTCTTCACGACGACACTTTCAGGGGCCCATCTAGATTAGATTAGATTCATTTATTTCTTATTGGAAATGTACATTATATTTTACATGTCAAAATAAAATGCATTCACAAAAAGATCGTCACAACACAATAACAACAATAATAATAACTACGAATCGGAATAAATAAAGAATAATAATAATCAAGTCACCGCCTGCCTCGAGAACTAGTGAAAACATTGTTATGGCAGGTGTCCGGACGTCTTTGCAATAATCCAGTCTCATTGTCCACCCAAATTTCAATCCATAAACTGTTCACTTTTTCTACAATAATCCCAATGCCTGCTGGGACTGGTTCATGGGTATCTATTGTTGCACCTGTGAACGGGTTCCAGCAGGCGTTCTACATGACATTATATCTCTCCAAGGGGCCTCTACGTGTTGGATCTATATCCCCACGCAAGCCTATCAAAAGGCCGGGATTTATAGGCCCGTGAAATCCAAGGAGATACGAATAATAAAAATCATTTTTATTAACATATTTTTTTATTAGCTGAACTACTTTATTGATTGACATGTCCTTTGGGTATTTTATACATGTTTTTAAGATATATTTAAAAAAAATTAAGGTCCTAGCGTCTTTTGAAGTCAACATTTTTGGCTGTTAAAGTTGTTCTTTTTTTTACTTGCAAGTTAGCCACACCTACCATATTTTGGTATAATATACACATGTTAATATTCTATTACATATATTTTTTTTTTCAAGAATATTAGTTGGGATCAACAAAGTCGAAATAAAAAATAAAATATTCAACAAAATTGTATCTTATAATAAAACAAATAAACTTACATTACATAACAATATTTCTAATTCAGCCAGGGGCGATTTTACTACCGCAATCCGGCCAGGCCCTTTACAGCGTAATTTTGGGCCATTTGTATAATGAATGAATCAGGTAGATATTTCAATCTCACATTCCCGTCATCACATTATGACAAATAGAAGCGACTTGTCAAGTTAATCCCGTTATGTGAGGTTTGTCAACGCGTATCTGTCATGTCACATTTATTGTGAAATGGTGTATTATATCGTGAAAGCTTTGGTAAATCCCTGCACGAATATAAAGGGAATATCAAACAATAATATCTAATCCCGTTCCATGCTGCTCCATTAATGCAGTGTTTATATTGCCCGTCTATATGAAATCAGGATATAATTTTATCCAGTGCACAAGTGTGCTCTGCCTACTTGTAGGTTTTTTTTAAGTTCATGAAAACTATTGATATAATAAAATGTATACATTTTTAGTTATTTCGAGTTAGACTTGCTTCTAAAATAAATTATTGACATATTTTAGGCTACACTATTTTGGCAGCTCTAATTATTCTCCATGTGTAACCTTTTTAGGGTTCCGTAGCCAAATGGCATAAAACGGAACCCTTATAGTTTCGCCATGTCCGTCTGTCTGTCTGTCCGAGGCTTTGCTCCGTGGTCGTTAGTGCTAGAAAGCTGAAATTTGGCATGGATATATAAATCAATAAAGCCGACAAAGTCGTACAATAAAATCTAAAAATTTTTTTTTTTAGGGTACCTCCCCTACACGTAAAGTGGGGGCGAAATTTTTTTTTCGCTTCAACCCTAGAGTGTGGGGTATCGTTGGAAAGGTCTTTCAAAACTAATAGGGGTTTTCACGAAACATTTTTTGATAAAGTGAATATATTCGGAGATAATCGCTACGAAAGAAAAAAAAATGTGTCCCCCCCCCCTCTAACTTTTGAACCATAGGTCCAAAGAATATGAAAAAAATCGTGGAAGTAGAGCTTAAGAAAGACATTAAATGAAAACTATAGCGGACATGATCAGTTTAGCTGTTTTTGAGTTATCGCAAAAAGTTTTCCCTTCATAGTAAAAAGACTTATTTTAATTAGGTACTGATTATGCAAATTTGCCTATTTGTTTAACTCAGGTGAAAGGTACCGTTTCATCCCTTGGTTAACAATTTGCTATACTTTAACTTCCAGTTTAGCTTATTGTGACGGAAGAGTAACTACGGAACCCTACACTGAGCGTGGCCCGACATGCTCTTGGCCGGTTATTCTAGTCTATATCTTCCCGCTGCGATATTATAATGATTTATGTGAATGTCACATATATAAAATTAAAAATATAATTCGAAGCGTCTGGTTGATGGACCTGGCAGCTTTCTCGCACAGCGTATTGCGATACAACGAGGAAATGCCTCCAGCATTCTTGGTACAATGCCCCAAGGGCCTATTTTAGATTTAAGCTAGTTATAGTAATCCTCTCTATACATATATGGACGAGGAGCTGCCTGCATTGTCAACCCTCATAGCTCGACAGGCATGTTACGTCACCAGTGTAGAAATTTGAATTGCCAAACGTTTCTTACAAGTGTACCTTTAAAGTAGATCTGATAGGGCCATTGCCATTTTGTTGCGGATAGATTTAGCAGATGGTCTGAGGTGATGCCAATGCCCGGGTGCCTAGATTTGGCTGCCCAGATTGAATCGCCACCGACCAGGGCCAATATGACAAGCGCACACATATCTCATCCCACTGCATACCATCCTGCAGCGAATGGATCGGTGGAAAGATTCTATAGTCAGCTGAAATCTACAATAATATATCATGGCAGCAACGATTGGGTAGGGTGCCTGCCTTTAGTCCTTCTGGATATTAGAAGGGCGTGGAAGGATGGTTTAGCTGCTTGCACTGTTGAACTAGTCTATGGTGAACCCTCGCGCTTGCCCGGTGATTTATTTTAGTCCTTATCTTTCCACCAAGACGACTCGTTAAATGTATACCGTCTAAAGATGAATAATATGCAAGACATCCAGCCATCGCCAGTCACTCTCCATGATTCTTAGAAAGTTTTCGTGGATATGGTACCTTGCTACAGTACCCCAGTACCATACACTGAATCCTACAGGGTTATTAGTAGAGGTGACAAGATTTTTAAGATAGATATTCGTGGAAAGCTCGTTAGTGTGTTTATAGACCGGATCAACTCTGCTCACATGCTCGAGGAGGATATCCAGCATTGTGAAGCTCCAGAGCGACGCACACTTTCCCGACGGGTTGTGCGTTTCCCTGATTGCTATCGACCCCAACAGTCTGGAGATGGCCTGATGTCACGGCTGTAATTAGCCTCCATGTGTAACCTATTTCTAGTCCAGCATATCTGGCCGCTGCGATATTATTATGATAGATGTCAATGTCACATATGTATAATAAAATTGTTATCATGCTTTACATTTCTTAAAAGTTAAAAATATAGATGACAGAAGATGTATACCAAGTGTTTCAACGTAATTTAGTCTCCACACTATCAACGAAGGATGACAATTGGAGCACTATTTTGTTGTATCCCTATAATGTTTTAATACTGTTAAATCAGTATTTTTTTTATACTATGTCGGTGGCAAACAAGCATACGGCCCGCCTGATGGTAAGCAGTCTCCGAAGCCTATGTACACCTGCAATTCCGGAGGAGGTACTTGCGCGTTGCCCACCCTAACCCCTCCCCCCCCCCCCTCGTTGAGCTCTGGCAACCTTACTCACCGGCAGGAACACAACACTATGAGTAGGGTCTAGTGTTATTTGGCTGCGGTTTTCTGTAAGATGGAGGTACTTTCCCATTCCGCGTATAAAATGTGTATTAAAACATATGACTGTTCCACATATATACCAAAGTATACGACTTACAACTCAGTATCCCTAAAGTAGGTATCTACTTATGCCTACACGTAATAGAGAGTAATAAGTAGCTTTTTCGCATAGTTAAGAAAAACAAATTCGAAGACTACTAGGTATTTAAAGAGCCCCCGTTTCTATAGCAACTACTGCCCACGGCAGATATAGCTGTCACTGGCTCACGTGACTTGAAAGTAGAGGAGACCTTCATCTGTTACGGCAGACATACGGGTTGAATCCAAATCTGTATTAGGACTGAATTTATACAACACTAGGGTTGTGCCGAATGTTTTTTTAACAATACTATTTTGCATCAGTTATCATCATCATATCAGCGCTTTATCGCCCACTCCTGAGCATAGGCCTCTCTTCTAGTATGCCACTTGTCCCGGCCCTGAGCTAATCTCATCCAGAACTGACCCGCAATCTGCCGAATATCGTCCACCCAACGTGCCAACCAATGGATTTGAAAAATACTAACTTATGCCAAGTTTAACCTGATGACGAACCTCTTCCTTTCGAGTAGCTTACATCTCTTATCTTATAATAATAAGGAAAAAGTATAAGCTTTTCTTACAAAATAGTTAACACTGAAAAAATATATTAGGCCCCTTGGCTTTCCAGTTTTATAGGTCTGACGAAGACAAATGGCGCTGGAGGATTATTCTGCTCAAAGATCCGAGATACCTACCTACATTGGGCTGTTCATGATTTATTTGAACAAGATTTTAGCGAAATCATTCGATTTCCTTTTTAAGATTCTTGAACTCATGAGATGAAAAAAAATGGCAAGGAAAATGTATTATGTTAGAATGTAATATACTTATGCCTACACGTGCTGAAAATGTATCGTTCAGAAATGAATAACTTGCCAACCACTTTGAACATGTTTTTCCGCGTACGTAGTTAGTTTCGCAGTTGACAGGCCAACGAGGGCTGTATGTGCTAGAGATAATAAAATTTAAAAGTTTATTTAAATGTAATAAATAATTGATTACATGATTTGAATTTTTCAGCGAATCTGGATATAAACTGCACCATGAAGGAATTTTCACATAAGTAGGTACAATTATTTTCTTTTTTCATTTCTTTATTAAATATACTAAAAAGTGTAAGTAAGTTGCCTAAATTGCAAGTACAACTCAGAACTCATTTCCACATTTGAAACTAAATATATTCGCTAATGGAATGGGTTAGCTACCCCAAAAGTTAGGCGAGACGATGTGGAAGCGTCGTAAAGATTGTAGTAAACATACACCCAATAAAGACAAATGGCGAAATGAAGAGGGAACTTTTAGAGTATGTTTTGGATAGATGCGGGATTGGGACCCTAAACTATTTCGAAGTTTTTCATTATATTATCTCCTGTATGACAAATAAATTACTCGTCGAAATGACAAAAGTGTCTAAAGCATAAAGCGCCCAGTTGGATAATGCGTATTAAAAAAGTCGATATACTTGACTGGTTAACCCTAGTTTCGCCAAAATTTGGCGGCAAAATACGCAAGCAAAACCGTACAATAAGTTCAAAAGTCTATAATTTAGACCAAAATTTCTTAATAATTTGAATATGAGCGTGACAAACAAACACAACCCAGATTCATATTACCTATACAGTAACGGCAAATAATCTATCATATTTTTTCATATAGGTTTGCATTTTTTTTTTATGGTAATTTTTCAAAAACGGCTCTAGGGATTCGCTGAAATTTACAATATGAAAACGACAATTCGATCAAACAAGGAAAAATTTAAAAGTAATTAGTTTGCCCGAGATTTAGCGGTAGCCCGGAGGGTATTAAATTGTTAAGTAATGATTCGATTTAACTTTCAAACCACAGACTAACGCGGGCGAAAAATCGATCCATCTAGGTTTTACTTTATTTTTATACTAAGGGTAAATTCGAAAATACAAAAGTATTTTACACTGACCTGGCTACAAACAACGTTGATGATCCGCACGGGAAGCTGCACTAGAATCGGAAACAATCAAAGTTCAGGGCCAGCTCTTGATTGTACAGATAAGTGATAAAATTTCCATAAGAACACGATAAACATGGCCGGTCGAGCTTACAATCTTATTCGAATTTCTTTTTCGAATATATTATTATTGGAATATCAACAAAAGACTTCAAAATATCGTACAAACCACGTATTATTGTGAATGCTGAACAAATGAACATACATCAAACATTGTAGGCAAATATTTGTCCCGCATGAATTTATTTTAAAGGTTGGACAAATGAAGATGAAAATGTAAATTTGGTTGTCCTATTTTCTATATTCCATAATGCTAGATGCTAGTTGTCATAGTAAACCGTCACTTCGCATTTTACTTACTGTTTTTAAGCAGCAAAGTACTCTTGTAGGAGCTGCTGAGGTGAAAATTGTATTGCGCTAACATCGATTGTATAGTCGGCTATTTTTTATGTATTTATTATTCTCTTAAAGCTACCAATGTGTCATAGGTACTTTATAATTATTCTCTCTAACGATTTGAGGGTGTCAAGTCTGTGTGTTTTAGAAAGGCAACAGGATAGAATTTTTGTTCTGTACTGTCTTTTTTATTAGCCAAATTTAGTGTTCCACTGCTGGGTAAAGGCCTCCCGTCGCTTCTTCCACTCAACCCTGTCATTTGTACATTCCCGCCAATCCGGATGAAATGCGTTCAAGTCGTCCAGCTATTTCCTTTTCGGTCTTTTAAAAAAGAATTTAAGCGAGCTGTTTACAATCCTAAGTGCTTGGCAGCAGACGCCGCGGGTGGAGCTTAATGGCCGTGTACGGTTTCACGTCCAGAACAGGCTCCTGTTTACATACCCCGGCTGCCTCTGCCACAAGCCTTGACAAAATTTCCAATATAAAGCTGTTACAACTGTAAGTATATTTCGCTTGTGTCCATTTTATTGTTAACACAATATTCCTCATCATAAGAATGTGTAAAAATAGTGAAAGTTTAAATCAGTAGAATGCATATAGGTGACAAAGTCACTAAGTAATATTAACGAAAACAATAGCAATCTATTTTACTCGTAGGTAAACTGAAGGGTAAAGTTATTCTTTAAGTTTCTGATGATTTAATTGCTGCCCGAATCCTCGTAATACTTGTAAATACGCCTAGCATGTTAACGTTAATATATAACTATTTCCTTAAACAGGTATATTATTTGCTCATAAGTCGTTATAAGTAAAACATAACATGACGAAATAACTCGTCTTGGTCTACCTCTTTAGAGTTTGCTTCGTCTATGATTAACCAAATTAAAATAAATGCACAATTTTCCTGCAGTAGTTTGTAAATCTGCAAATTTGGGAACGCAAGCAAAACCCGGATTTTTAATGGCAAATATGCACATTCCGTGAAATGCTGTGAGCTCAGTCGTTGCGACTTTGCTGTTAAAAGTTAAAGCTGGCTCCACATTTGTAATATTTGAGCCAGAATTTTTCAAACGGCTTTTTAGTCACTGTGGTCGAAATTGAACAGAATGTGATGATGATTTTTTTATATCGTATGTCTAACATACTCGTATAACAGAGATAATATTCAGTGTTTAGGTATTATTTAATACAAAATTTGCAAATCATATGCTAAATTAATTTTTTAGACAGTTTTTTCTCAATTTTGGCCACCGTAGCCTACGGAGATTAACAAGCAACGCTAAGCGGTCTTCGTAGTCTATGGGTGTTGCTATATTACTATTAGATAATATTCAGTGTTTAGGTATTATTTAATACAAAATTTGCAAATCATATGTTACACACTTAATTGTATGCTTGTCAAAATCATCTAGCGATTTTTGGCACTAATAAGGCTAATTAAAACAAAAATAGTATTTTATGCAACAGTTGTATAAGAAGGGTCAAAAAAGGCGAGTGGCGTGAGTTACAATGTGAGCCGGAGCCGAAGGCGTAGGCGAACATTGTAAAGGAATACGCCACGAGAATTTTTTGACCTACTTATACAACGTTGCATACAATATTTTTCCTACGAGTCAACAAAAATAAATCTTAATTTAGGTAAACAAATTACAGCAAAAGTATATAGCCAAGACGCGCGAGCATACCTTGTTACGCGCCCGGCCCGCCCCGGGCCGCGGCCGACCGGTCAGCGACACCTCCTCGTAACTCATGAGGCCCTGGCACTTGCTACTTGCTAAATTAATTTTTTAGACAGTTTTTTCTCAATTTTGGCCACCGTAGCCTACGGAGATTAACAAGCAACGCTAAGCGGTCTTCGTAGTCTATGGGTGTTGCTATATTACGGGTGTCACATGCGTGATTCTGACTTATGAAGTAATTAATTTTACTATGCAACCAAATGAATATTTTGTAAGTTGGCAGCAATGCACTTAGTTTAAAACTGTATTCGTTTTGGTTTTGTTAGGTTGGTAGCCATTAATCGCAGTAACGTTATAGCTTATAAAAGCACAAGAGCTTTTATGAGGAATAGACAATATAGACTTTTCTTGAAATCTTTTATGTATGTTCTTATATTCGTGTTAATGAATGCATAAATGACAGATAACAGTAGAGGAGTAGGAAAATATTATTTTGCTAATCCGCGAAAAGATAACGTGCTAGTCAATCAGTGCTAACCCGTTAACCCGTAAAGGTGCGACCAGACCGCAGCTTAAAAAACGGTCACGATACGGAATCGCAGTGACGCGTCGTATGCGTACCGTTTTTGACGCATGCATCCCACACCGCTGCTTAAAAAACGGTGACGGTACGGAATCGCAGTGACGTGCTTCACGCGAATCTTTTTTGTTCGTAAATCTTTGCGTAAAAAACGCTGCATTTAAAAACAGTTGCGTCTTTTACGTCACCGGTGTGGTGTCTGCCATAAGATCTCCGTGTAATATTTTTTGCGATTTATACGCAGATTAATTTACGGTGCGTCAGCGTATTTTAAGCAGCGGTGTGGGGAGCATGCGTCAAAAGCGGTACGCATACGACGCGTCACTGCGATTCCGTATCGTTTTTAAGCTGCGGTCTGGTCGCACCTTTATACTTACTTGCGTATGTATGTATACCTACAATACGTAAATAATTATAACAACCCACCACCGAAAATACAAAACTCGACACGTGTTTCGCCTCTACGAGGCATCCTCAGGATTTATTGACGGTCCGAAGTCTGAATGAGCTGTCTAGAATGGTCAGCCATATCAGCTTATCACTATATCTGTGACTGTTCAGTGTACGAATTAGTTTTGTACCTATTGTAGGTACCAAACATACCCTGATACCAAAATGCGACGGAATCTGCATACCTATATGTTTTGCCGAATAATTAATGTAGAAACTTGGAAGCAACCCAGGTTGACAATAAATAACTAAATTCCAGAGCGCTTCAAGCACTAAAATTTCAAGCAGCTACGATCATCTTTCATATAAGTAGCATTCCAGATCCGTCGTAATTGTGATGTAATTACATAGTAGTGCTAACTACATATTAGACGAAATATTTCAAGGTCAATACAAAATAATACCATCTGTAAGGCAACACCGTCCACACGGTTAAAAGGTCTCGTGTCCCAAAAGGCTTCGTGCAGAAATTCCGTTAAAACGAAAATGAGAAATAGATTTTGTAACGGTATAGTGATTGCGGAGCGCCCCAAAAACATACATAAGTAGTTTTTGGGGCGCTCCGTCTAATCCAATCCAAGATTCTCCAAAAGTATTCCGCTTCCATAGACATTTAGGGCATATTGTTACCGACGACTTAAAGGACGATGAGGATTTAGAGAGAGAACGGAGAGCGTTGTGTGTACGGGCGAACATGCTGGCCCGAAGGTTTGCTAGATGTTCAAAAGCGGTAAAAGTAACTTTTCTCAAACTTGCTATGAAATGATGACATGACTTACGTCAAATTAGGTCCGGAAATACTACATATCAGGTGCGATGAGTGAAGATGATATGTAAAGGAATTTCATACTGCCTTACACACCTAGGACTGTAAAGCAACCTTCTTTTGTTTTTTATCGTCACATTGTGACACAACGTCTTGGCATTCAACCATCAACTAGCTTCAGTTAGCTTGGTACGATAATTTGTTGTGCATATTCGTCACGGCGGCGGTGGCGCATCGCGCAGGCGCGCGGACTTACGCGCGTAAGGTTGTACACCGCTGGTAGAGTGGCGAGCCGAGTAGGTCGCCACAAAAAAAATTGACTACATTTTTTTTGTTTTAATTGCAAGTTTTTTTTTTTTATGGTAGAGGAGGCAAACGAGCAGACGGATCACCTGATGGTAAGCGATTACCGCCGCCCATGGACACCTGCAACACCAGAGGGGTTGTAAGTGCGTTGCCGGCCTTTAAGATGGGAGTACGCTCTTTTCTTGAACGTTTGAAAAAAGCACTATACATATCTCGGCGAGAAACGGGGTTGCCGGCCGCGTATCTCTATTCGGCTTCGCTACGCTCAGCCGTATATATCTACTTGGCCTGCAACCCGGCCTCTATAGTAATGTACTATTGTTTAAGGCGTTTTGTTCATCCATTTATAGTTGTTAGATTAATTAAGTCTAAGTATAACTTTTAAGTATTAACATTAGTTTTTAAGCGTTATCTTATGTAATACTAAACAAAAAATGGGATCACTGTTATCTCGAAATAAAGAATTGATATGATAGACGGCGAGGTGGGAGAGATAGTAAACTACTTGACTCTGGTTGGTGGTAACACCGATGGTGGCAGACGTTTGGTTAGGATGGAGTAGTGCTGGTTATGACTGGCCCCTTTGAATCTTGTTTTAATACTCGATTAAGTTTTTCTTACTCGTTAGAGATTTTTGTAGAAACTTAAGAGAATATAAGTTTTTGGCAAAATTTTATTTTTGGTACATGCTTTTATCGCTGTTTGTACTTTTCGAAAATACTGATCGAAATAATTCTAACAACCCCAAACACAATTAGTTTACGTTGTTTTATCACAGTTGTTGGGTGTTTTTACATCATTGTCTCGATGAGTATAAGTTGTTTGTGGTAAGAAAAGTACAATCAGCGGTGAAAGTTTGTACCAAAAATGAAATTTTCGCCAAAAAACTAATATAGATAATGTTAATGTTAAGTAAAATACGCTTCTATTACTTTTTGTATCAATTCGCGCCAAATTGTGGAACTCTGATGTAAGCTGGTTTCCTATGGAACCAGGTCACTGGAAGGCACAAACGGTGTTCTTTCAATTTCTGTACTCTAGGATAGTTCTATACTCTAGGATAGATTGCCGCTGACTTCTAGTTCATACACAAACTGGTATGAAAAGTGTATCTACTCTGAGCTTCGGGAATACTGCGTAGGTATGGTTCGGATAGGCGGCGTAAATTATTATAACGGCCGTAGGTACTTCAACAGCCGTATCTGATTCGCTCATCCCTTTATCATTCTATTCTATGTAGCCAAAATTCTCGGAAAACCAGACACCTACTGATCGTTTTAATTTTATTGAATACCTACCAAATTTTACGTATAATTTTATCGATAATGTTAAAATAAGTTCAGATTTAATCTATTGAATTTTTATCCTCGCTTCAGTATACCTAAATGTATAATAAGCAAGGATCTTTAAGAAAAAAAAAAAAAAAAAAAAAACATACCAGGGACGAATAACTCGGATCAGCAGACGCAATGGCACAGACACTCAGCAGCATTTACCTGTGGAAACAAACATATATGTATACATTTCGTTAGTAAACACATTCGTTAAGTAAATAGTTGCAAACTGAAATTCTATTATGCCTTCTATTCCTCATCATCATTTTATTGGTATTCAGGATAACAACAGCCGTAAATATAACTAAACATATAAATGCTTACATAAAAGAAGGCCAATGACAGTCATCCATTAAATTGCAATACATAACAAAGTAAAATAACAAAAAAATTAAAAACGACGAAAATGTACAATATACACACAAATGCTCGAAACCTTAAAAATACATACCGAACTTAAGAGTTATTCTCTCGTCAGTAGAGTATCTTCCAGCTTTTCCTGTCTTGCGCCAGCTTCTTGACTTTTTGATACGACACGACCCCTACTTTTTCTTTCGCTTGGTCTAAGTAACTACGTCTGGGTTTTTCTTTACATCGCTTGCGTTCTCTCCGCCCCTCCAGGATAGTTTTTAGGAAGTGATCGTACTAAATGTCCAATTATTTTTCCGCGTCCTACTATCCCTATTAACCCCAAATCCCTTATACCTCTAATTCCTTACTTCCGTTATCCTTAATATTAATTACCATTATAAATGTGAAAGCAAGTTTGTCTGTTACCTCTTCACGCTTAAACCGCCGAACCGATTTAGATAAAATTTGGTATGGAGTTAGATTGACTCCTGGGAAAGACAAGGGTAGTTTTTAAATCGGAAACTGTCATTCAACGCAGACAAAACAGCAGGCAAAAGCTAGTATTTATGATTCACATCCTAGGCATATTGTCAACTATCTCCAACTGCCATATCGGAATGTCCGCAGCTGTTTTAACTGACTTAAGAGTTTACCAAACATCACCTCTAACCTCGATAAAGGTTTTGTTTGTCATACCGCGCACCGGTGACGTGCCGTTGACGTGGGCTTGATGAACTTGATCTCATAATAGCTGATATCGTGTTTCGTTTGCTGACTGAATTATTGACAGGCTACAATATCAGTCAATTCAGCTGTTCACTGATTGGTACAAATTGTATAAACAGTTAAATTGCTAAGTCATTTAGGGTGTTTTTAGGGTTCCGTAGCCAAATGGCAAAAAACGGAACCCTTATAGATTCGTCATGTCCGTCTGTCTGTCCGATTCTGTCACAGCCACTTTTTTCCGAAACTATAAAAGCTATACTGTTCAAACTTGGTAAGTAGATGTATTCTATGAACCGCATTATGATGTTCACACAAAAATAGAAAAAAAACAATAAATTTTGGGGGTTCCCCATACTTAGAACTGAAACTCAAAAAATCTTTTTTCATCAAACTCATACGTGTGGGGTATCTATGGATAGGTCTTTAAAAATGATAATTCTAATATCATTTTTTTCTAAACTGAAAAGTTTGCGCGAGAGACACTTCCAAAGTGGTAAAAAGTGTGTCCCCCCCCCCCCGTAACTTCTAAAATAACAGAATGAAAAATCTAAAAAAAATATATGAAATACATTGCCATGCAAACTTCCACCGAAAATTGGTTCGAACGAGATCTAGTAAGTAGTTTTTTTTTAATACGTTATAAAAATTAAAAAAAAAATTTTTTTCATTAAACCCATACGTGTGGGGTATCTATGGATAGGTCTTCAAAAATGATATTTAGGTTTCTAATATCATTTTTTTTCTAAACTGAATAGTTTGCGCGAGAGACACTTCCAAAGTGAAAAAATGTGTGTCCCCCCCCCCCTGTAACTTCTAAAATAACAGAATGAAAAATCTAAAAAAAATATATGATATACATTGCCATGCAAACTTCCACCGAAAATTGGTTCGAACGAGATCTAGTAAGTAGTTTTTTTTTAATACGTCATAAAAATTTTAAAAAAAATGTTTTTCATCAAACCCATACGTGTGGGGTATCTATGGATAGGTCTTCAAAAATGATATTTAGGTTTCTAATATCATTTTTTTCTAAACTGAATAGTTTGCGCGAGAGACACTTCCAAAGTGAAAAAATGTGTGTCCCCCCCCCTGTAACTTCTAAAATAACAGAATGAAAAATCTAAAAAAAATATATGATATACATTACCATGCAAACTTCCACCGAAAATTGGTTTGAACGAGATCTAGTGAATAGTTTTTTTTAATACGTCAATAAATTAAAAAAAAAAATTTTTCATCAAACCCATACGTGTGGGGTATCTATGGATAGGTCTTCAAAAATGATATTTAGGTTCCTAACATCATTTTTTTTCTAAACTGAATAGTTTGCGCGAGAGACAGTTCCAAAGTGGTAAAATGTGTGTCCAAAGTGGTAAAATGTTGAACAAGATCTAGCAAGTAGATTTTTTTTAATACGTCTTAAATGGTACGGAACCCTTCATGCGCGAGTCCGACTCGCACTTGGCCCCTTTTTTACATTGGGTATATTACATTGATTACTTTAAATCCTACATAGTGACAATGAAAGACCACACTCAAAGTTTATAATAATATGGTTTATTTCAAAGAAATAAATAAAAGTAGCAGAGGGAAAAAAAATTGGTTTTAGCTAGTATACTATTAAACAACTTAGTGGCGCATGCCGCGGCATATCATTTCAATGTGTGGTGATCTTATGATCATCGTAAGCGCTTTTTGAAGCATGCGTTATTGATTCGTTTTTATAATTATGTTTCCTGTATTCTCGTAAACTAGTTGGTAGAAAAAAATAACGAAAAAATATGAAATAACTCACAAAAATGAAAGGAAGTTTCCAATGAAAAATTTCATTCCACGTATTAATAAGTTTCGCAATTTTAGGAACTTTCGGCTAGCACATAGGTAAGTACCGTTATTGGCACGTAAATTGGAAGTTAGCTATCAATTAGAAGCCATTTATTAGGACAAAACTTTGTCGCTCCTATCTCATGCTAATATAGCTACCGGCGAGAACAAGCACATACGAGGTAAACTTTAAATGTAATCAAACGCCCACGGGTCACTGCCCGCGGGTGTCTCCAGCTAAAACAATGAAATAAAGTTAGCCACAGTATTGTATAGCGCTTTAAACATTTCAACATTTTACCTTGATTAAAATAACAAAATGTGTGGTAAAGTTTCTTGAACAGTTTGCAAAAAGATTCATTAGTTAATTTGACACAAAAGTTATGCGTTTGATCTTAAAAATTAATATATGAATTAACATTAGAATAAATTAGTTTTTATTACTGCAGTAATTTTGCTAGGTCGAAAGTTTTCCTAGCGACACAATACGAATAAACATAAGCCTCGCCTTAAGGAAGTTAACAAGCATTCAAATAACAAAACGTTGAGGCCAATTTAAACGTACACTGATATCGGAATAACATGTAACTGATGTCATTCAGTCACACTGCATTTCTTCTGTCTTTCATTTCAGTCATTCTTGTCTGTACATGTATTAGAGTAGGCGAGACGCACGATAATAAAATAACATCATTCAGATATCAATCTGATACATATTCTACGTTAGAATTGGCCTGTATGTTTCGTAACCAGATTTGCCTCCGTGAATATGCATGCGGTTAAATGAAAGCGTTCGTTAGGGTGAAAATATGAGATTTTTCGGCTTAAAACTGACAAAAGTATTATATCACCGATTCACTGAATACGTGGTTTCCGTCCATAATTTCTCGTTAAGGCTCTTCAAATTTAAATTGAAGTTTTACTTTTAATGATTTTAACTTTGCTTTTGATTATTTTATAGTGACATTGCTGGAAGTTTTAATTAATTGTTAGTTTAAATTGTTGTTAAGTGTTAATTGCAGACTTATATTATTGTATTCAAGTGGAAGAGTTTGAATTAAAAATGTACTTATACTAAAAACTAAACTACAAAACTTAAAACCTAGATCTAAAAATAAATATAAGTATATAGTCTTAAAATAAAATAAAACTATCCCCCTGCGGCATGGTGCCGTAGATGCTAGCAGCATTTCCTCGCTGTATCGCAAGACTAATTCTTTGAGCGAGGAAGCTGCCAGCTCTGCGGTCACCGGTGACCTCTCTAATCCTTTTAGAAAGTTCCTTAAAAAGGTTAAAGGCGCTCGGACCCCACGGACCAAGGGTCTCGACGCCAAAGGGTACGAAATTATATTCGGTGCCGAGACCCCTATATTTAGTTTTTTTTAAATTTTTCGCCCGCCTCTGCCGCCGCGCCAGCCTTAGCAGAAGTGCCGTGGAGATGAGACGGGGCTAGGGTGTCTACACAGGTGGCGTCCCACACCAGCACCCGTCCCATCTTCCACGGAATTAGTGTCATTCCATCCGGTCTCTTACCATCATCTCTTATAATGCCGGGGGGCTCGAGTAGAGCTGGCACATTGACGCTGGCAAGAGACCGGCGGAGAATGTCGTTGAGCGCGGCGTGTCTAGAGAAGCGGCCGGCGCTCCTTTGGCAGGAGAGTCCGTGGTGTCCGAGGACTTCGACGTCAGTGCCGCAGGTGCACCTATGTGGAGCGCAAACCCGGACGCCGAGACATTTTGCGGATCCCTATCCCACCGTGGTGAATGGGAAGGGATGCCTGGGTCCAGGACTCTTCACTGAGCTGCAAGTTCAAAATAGATCTTTGCTTTAGATTGTAAATCTGGTTTCTTAAAGTTGTAATATTTTCATCAGTCTGAAACGAAAACTGTACGTATGTATAGTTTGTCTAAATAATATCGGATACTTCTGTTGATCCAGATGTCAACAAGGGTTTAATAACTTGTACGTGTGTAAATATCGTGTATTGTAGCGCCCAGACAGATAAACCGATTTGGACTTAGATATTTTTGGCTCCATCGGGTACTCCCCGAATACTTTTTTGGCTGAGCGTTAGCCTAGTTAGTTAAACTCTTCTCTTTCAGTTAGGGCAAAAATGCTTTTGTATGGTCGGATGTTCTCCTCTACACACAGGTCGCACCTCTAAACCAATTTTTTTGAGCAAGTTCGATGCCTAAATTTGTTTAAGTTTTTGAAAAATTTTCAAAGAGTCGGAGCCGTACATTATTCAGCCGTAATTTTTTTATTGATTAATTTTCATCAGGGACGTGATGCTGCAGCGCCATCTGGAACCTGCAGGATATCAAACTCCGTGACGAATTCAGAGTATTATCGATCCCAAAAATGAAAATTAATGGAACCTTGGAAATTGGTATAGGTAGATAGATAGATAGATAGAATACTCTTTATTGGCACACCTCAGTAAAAATATACAAGAAAAATAAACCATTGATTAAGGTACATGTACAACGATAAATATGTATCTTAATTAATCATCAACCATAAAAGAAGAATCAATTTCAACATCCAGGTAGGCAGATATGAGCTGAGGTATAATTAAGTTCAACATAATTATCTTTTCCTTTCATCTTCTCTTTCATGATTCCGGTCCACTCACTAGCTTATCAAAAATAAAGCGACTAATTTATGATCAGGGTTTTTTACTATGCTTTTCATAACTGAAATGTAGCTGTATGTAGCTGTTATAAGCTGTAATATGTCTAGACATGTGTATTTCGTAAAAAAAAAAGAAAAAAAAAATTGTTTATTTCAGACATATAAGTATCCATAGAAGTATTAGTGAAACTTATAAACTTAAAAAGACTATGTTAGTTAATTTACATACTAAGTATAATGAAAACAAAAGTGCAAAAAATGGGTAAAGCTCTTAACAACTCGGTACGAGCCGGAATTCGAACCGACGACTCATATATTAGAGTCACTCGCTCGTTTGAATCATTCGAATAGTCGCCGCCAGTTTGATTAAATAGTACATTACCATAGAGGACGGGAAACAAAGAGTTGCAGGCCAAGTAGATATAGACGGCCGAGCGTAGCGAGGTCGGATATGGATACGCGGCCGGATATGGATACGCGGCCGGATATGGAATATAATATAAAACTCAAAAAAGAAAAAGAAAAACACAAAAAAGACAAAAAAATGAAAAAAAGCATACTGGCAGAATTTTGCTTATAGGTTCCATAATTTGACGTTTAAAAACAAAAGAAGGTTGCCTTACAGGCCTAGGTGTCTAAGGCTGTATGAAATTCCTTTACATATCATCTTCACTCATCGCACCTGATACGTAGTATTTCCGGACCTAATTTGAAGTAAGTCATATCAACATTTCATTACAAGTTTGAGAAAAAACATTTTTACCTCAAGTTATTTTTAGTTGAAGTATTGTATCAATATTTACAATAGGTTTAAGTGTTAACTCGTTTTATTTTTAGTAGTCATTAGGTAAATATAATTTTGACTGCTAAGAAGACCATCTGCACAAATACTTTGAAACAGCTATTGAAAAAAAAAGCGGCCAAGTGCGAGTCGGACTCGCTCATGAAGGGTTCCGTACCATGTATGACATATTAACAAAAAACTACTTACTAGATCTCGTTCAAACCAATTTTCGGTGGAAGTTTGCATGATAATGTACATCATATATTTTTTTAGTTTCTCTTATTTCAGAAGTTACAGGGGGCGGGGGGGACACATTTTACCATTTTGGAGGTGTCTCTCGCGCAAACTCTTCAGTTTATAAAAAAAATATATTAAAAACCTCAATATCATTTTTGAAGACCCATCCATAGACACCACCACACGTATAGGTTTCATAAAAAAAAATTTTGAGTTTCAGTTCTAAGTGTGGGGAACCTCCAAAATCTATTGTTTTTTTCTTTCTATTTTTGTGTAAAAATCTTAATGCGGTTCACAGAATACATCTACTTACCAAGTTTCATCAGTATAGTTCTTATAGTTTCGGAAAAAAGTGGCTGTGACATACGGACGGACAGACAGACAGACATGACGAATCCATAAGATTTCCGTTTATTGCCATTTGTTTACGGAACCCAAAAAACGTAGTATACCCAGTATAACCATATTTACTAACATGTTATACAAATATTTGTTGACCAAATGATAACCTTCACTGAATTTAGCGAAATGGTGGAATAAAATGACGTAAGCTCTTAATAGATAAACCCAACAACGCGAGTCATTACTATTCAATAATTACTATTATTTTTTATACCATGACAAGCTTACGGTCCGCCTGATGATAAGCAGCCCCCGCAGCTAATATCCGCTTGCCACTCTACTGGGGTTACATGCAAGTTACCGACCCTACAAGCTTACAAAAATTCATCCTATAGCACTACTCCCAATAGGGTTGTTTCCATCTACAAATCTTAGGGCAGAATTGTATCCCAATAAATAATTTTGGATTATAAGAACATGTTAAACTACTTTTAGGGAACCTGTAATGACCATATTTTTGTAAATATTGAATTTTAAATATCTTTTGGCACACGTCACGTGACCAAACTCGAAACGTCATTGAAGATTCTGATGACGTCACAACTCTCGGATTGACACTGTTGACAGTTAGGCGATAAACAACAAATGGGTCATTACTATTCAATAATCACTATTATTTTTTATACCATGACAAGCTTACGGTCAGCCTGATGATAAGCAGCCCCCGCAGCTAATGTCCGCTTGCCACTCTACTGGGGTTACATGCAAGTTACCGACCCTACAAGCTTACAAAAATTCATCCTTATAGCACTACTCCCAATAGGGTTGTTACTTGTTTCCATCTACAAATCTTAGGGCAGAATTGTATCCCAATAAATTATTTTGGATTATAAGAACATGTTAAACTACTTTTAGGGAACCTGTAATGACCATATTTTTGTAAATATTGAATTTTAAATATCTTTTGGCACACGTCACGTGACCAAACTCGAAACGTCATTGAAGATTCTGATGACGTCACAACTCTCGGATTGACACTGTTGACAGTTAGGCGATACACAACAAATGACAAATGTCAGTTGACAGTTCGTATCTTCTACGTGTGTATGTAGTTATGTGTCAAACCGTAAACTGTGACGTCACACAATTTTCAAAGAGCGTTTTGGGCGCAAAAGCATCTGTCAAAATATATTTTGTTAATTTAACATATTTAAAGCCGTTTTTAGTATAAAAGTTAAATTTTAGGGCAACTTTTAGTTAATATAGAACGTAATACGAGCGTTTCAAAAAATTGGAAACAACCCTATTGCTTATTTTATAAACTTATATCCAGAACACTATTACAAATGTCGATGTGGGTTTGTATATTTTAAAATGTTCTGCGATTTTAAACGGTACAATTTCTACTTTATTAAACGCAGCCTCGTTTCGGTTTCGCCTTTCTTTGTTTACAGCTTAAGACTAGGGTTGCTGCAACACATTGTTCCGTTAAAATGATTGTTGTTTCGTTTAATTTTCTGACAGTGACAGATGTTCGCTATTCTCATTATTGCTGTTGTTGTTCTTCTTTGACTGCCACAAAGTTTGTCGCTTACAAGATGATGTTTGTAACCAAGATTATTAACACAAACCGTATTTTACGCAGTCGGGTTCATTCTATACCAAACGGACGATGTTGATAAATGATACAAAAGGCGTTTGCTCGTTATTGTTCATCTTGAATTTCTTCATTTTTGGTGGTTCAGAGGTAAATTTGTGGTCAAAAGACCAGCTTTTTCAATTGCTCGATTTTTCCGAATCGCGAGTTCAGAGTTTGAGCAAACTACTAGTTTACTTACCTAATTAGTTTTTGAACAGGATGTCAAGGCTAGCAAGCATAGGTAACAGAAACTATGCCCCCGACGTCCAACTTCAGCGAACATGCACCTTCTCACTTCCTCTTCTCCAAATACAGGATTTCTTTTTCGCACTGTACGTTGTCAAACGGTAAAAGCTCGTAACATTATCTATAAGTCCACCAAAGCAAGGAAAGTTTTTTCATTAAATTTATAGTTGCGACAGCCCTAATTACGACAGCTTTAATCATATAGAGCCTTGATATCACATGTTAAGCTGCTCATATTACAGCTTGGTGTTCGAACAAAGGGCCTGCAAAAAAACGAGTTTTTCTGCATAAACCCAATACCTCGCAAGATGAAAAACATCAGTAGACTTACTAGAGTTCAGACGCCTGGCATAGGCAATAGGGTTCCGTAGCCAAATGGCAAAAAACGGAATTTTTAGGGTTCCGTAGCCAAATGGCAAAAAACGGAACCCTTATAGATTCGTCATGTCCGTCTGTCTGTCCGATTATGCCACAGCCACTTTTTTCCGAAACTATAAGAGCTATATTGTTCAAACTTGGTAAGTAGATGTATTCTATGAACCGTATTAAGATTTTTACACAAAAATAGAAAAAAAAAACAATAAATTTTGGGGGTTCCCCATACTTACTCAAAAAATCTTTTTTCATCAAACCCATACGTGTGGGGTATCTATATCTATATTGAGGTTTCTAATATCATTTTTTTCTAAACTGAATAGTTTACGCGAGAGACACTTCCAAAGTGGTAAAATGTGTGTCCCCCTCCCCCCGTAACTTCTAAAATAACAGAATGAAAAATCTAAAAAAAATATATTATATACAGCCATGCAAACTTCCACCGAAAATTGGTTTGAACGAGATCTAGTAAGTAGTTTTTTTTAATACGTCATAAATGATACGGTACCCTTCATGGGCGAGTCCGACTCGCACTTGGCCGCTTTTTTAGATACAGTCATGAACGTTAATCATGACAAGATTTAGGGAAAAATATTAATTGGATTTTATAGTTTAACTTTATTACTCAATATTTAACAGTTTCTCGCTTCCTGTGCAAAACTGTCCATAATGCTCGCAGCATACCTACTCCGCTGGATGGCAATGGACAGCCTTTGCACCAGAAATAATGGGTAGGAATTTATTTAATGAATCCAATTTTGGAATATTAATTCGCTGGACTTGGAAAAAAATCTCTTAACTTTAATTCCCCAACACTCGCAATGAGTATTTTTGTTTCTGTTTCGTTTTATTATTTCATTAATGGCTGGCACGCTGCCAACGCTATTAAAACGTCATATCTACGATGACACGGCCACTCAGCTAGTAATCCAATAGCTAGCGGGCTTGCTTGCGTTATGCTGGCGTATTTTACCTACTAATAACGCAGGGAAAGTAAAATATTTGAAGTTATAGGTCTTCTTATATCCCCAAGCGGTTTTCGGATTTAAAAGTAGGCATCTGAAAACTCACACGTTAAAATCCGATGTTATTAGTAATCGTATTTTTAAAATGTTTGTACGTTTGAATGCAGATTTTAAGGTATTTTATTTTGAAGACAATTAAGTTAATAGGAATGAAATTTTAATAACTAGGTACCTATGTAAGTATAAAATAACTCGTTTTTGCCAGGCTAAAGAGGCCCCATTCAAACTTTTATACCTGTTATAGTTTTGGTGTTGATATATATAACAGTTTTCGCTTATAGATGCACAGGAAATGCACTGTTAGCGGTGCTAATTTTGTATCATGTTGAAATTTTACACTTAGCCTTGGCCTCAGTCTACTTACAATTACAATTTAGTTGAAGTTGTTCGGCATGGGGACGGAGCTTAATCATTTTCAACATAAAATATAACCATTGAAATAATAGCTACATTAAATTTACGACGTTTATAGGAAACTAGTACTAAATTGGATATGCGAACCCGAGATGAGTGCTAGTTTCGTACAAAATATGTAATTTATTTGGCTATAAAATCATGGCAAACGTGATTTACGATGGTTCTTAGTCGAAATGGTTGACAAATAAATTTAGTTTTACCAAAAACTGTCCATGTTAATAAATTTGGTTTATAAAACGAAACCATAATAATGCTTTGTCTACACACATATCATAAACCTTCTATGATGTCTTAAAAAACCATAAATAATGGTCAACATTAAGATAAACTGTTATTTACAAATGTATAAAAATAGCCCACAATTGTATCGTAATTACTAATTTTTTTTTTTATTATAGCCTATTTTGTGGGACACTGCTGGGCAAAGGCCTCCCCTTTTTTCCGCCACTCATCACGGTTTTAAGTATGTTCCCGCCAGTCTCTGCAAAAAGCGTCGAGGTCATCCCGCCATCTCTTTTTTGGCCTCTGCCCCGGCTAATCTGCGGTGTCCATTCGGTAGCCAATTTGGCCCACCGATCCGGGTGCACACGGCAGACGTGTCCTGCCCAACCCCACTTAAGCTTAGCGGCCTTAACACCCACATCTATGATACCAGTTCTGGAGCGCAGTTCGGTGTTCCTAACTCGATCGGTTCTCCGAACTCCTAGTATGCTGCGCTCCATTGCTCGCTGGCAAATCTTGAGTCGGGACTTCTGGGCTTCCGTTAATGACCAAGATTGGGCGCCGTAGGTTAAGATAGGCAGTAATTACTAATAAGATCCCAAATTCCATTAAACAAGAACCTCGACACGCCGTATTTAAAAACAATCTAGAAAAATTATGAATAGAAAAATGTTATTACTCTGTAAAAGATTTCCTAAATGATAATAATTTACTATAAACCTAATTGAATCTTATTTTAAGTAATTAGACTGCATAAGTTAGTAAATTTACTTTGACCGAATTTGTTTTAATTAATGATTGATTTGATTTATTTTGATATTTATATATATACATTTATTGATTTTTGTGTTATTTCTACTTTAATTTAAATTATTTTGTTTTAAATATTTTTATTTTAATATTTTTGTTTCGTTTTCGCCTAATTTAATTAGTTATAAGTATGTTGTGTGCCCTAGCAGGGTGTCATGGACTGACATTATTACTTGTATAACACCTTTTAGATTTTATGTACATGACTTTACAACGAAATAAATTAAATAAATGAAAATAAATGAAATTTTACAAAAAAAATCTTATCTGTGAAAATGTTGTAATTGTTTTCATTACTACATTAAAAAAACGATTTGGTAATGACATTAAAATTTCGAATATCTCTGAAAAAAAAACAAATCGATTCGAACTCTTTTCTAATATCAGTCGAGGTGCCTTTTTGTTCGACATGAAATGTAAATTGCATACAATTTTAACAAATCTGGCGTGTTAGTTTGTATCGAACGATACGGAAATAGGCCCCCGACTCTAGTTTGCTCTGAATTGAAAAAAACTACGAATGCGTGACAAGCGTGAAGAAAGTTTTCATTTACCGCCATTTGACGTACAGTTTATCTTTTGATTAGTTTTAAGTATAAAATGAGTTTGTTTTGTTGTTTTTAAATTATACCAAACGTTTCGTTTAAAATGAGCGATAAAGATATTTCGGCGACACAGCCACATATCCTCGAGTTCCGCCAAAAGAGCAACTATGCGCCAATGTCGACTGTAATTTGGGTTAGTGAATAATTCATAGAAAGTTTACAATATGTATTTAGATAAAATAGTGTATCTCTACAAAATTAGGCATTAAAACACTCGTGTGATCCTTTTAAGAAACTCACATCGTTCGTTTTTTAAACCCACACTTGTGTTTTAATGCCTTTCATTATGTAGCAGTCACATAAACTTCTATTTCAGTGCTTGCCTAAATTTGCTCGCTTCACAAGTCGCTTCGAGTTTGCAAGCGAGCTAAAGAGGATTCGGAGGGCAAGGAAGCAGAGTTGAATGCACTAGTGCTAGGATCTTGCTCATGAACTATAATTCCACTTCAAGGTTTTATGGTGCGCATACCCATACATGCTGCAGAGGACCATCGACTACTCCGACTTCTGGCCCAAGGGTGTCGTGATTCGAAGGTTCCGGGACAAACTGCCGAATCCGACTCAAAACGAGCCACGCCGTTCTATCACCTAAATAGTGTTCAGTTATAATTTTATAAAATGTATATGTACCTGTGCTAGTCAATAAGGTCTTTGCTGACTTGTTTGAATAGTTGTTATGGATCTTGTTGCCTGAATCAAAATTTACATAGACAAATAAATATTTATATTCCACTGTTATCATAAATTCTTTCTGATGTTCATCATTCCTTTGCCATTTTTATGATTTATGTAGCAATATACACCACAAATATTTTTTTGAATTAGAATTAGTAGTAGTAGTAATTAGTCAACTCTACGCCGCAACGTTGGAGCCGCTGTGCAGCGATGCCATATTCCACATCGTTGACTAGATGCCGACGCTCAAAAGACGCTAGTGTAGGGTTGCTCTTAAAGGTTCAGTTCACTGTTTGCACGCAAACATTATGCGATCCAAATGAATGATAAAGACTTCAAACACGAATGACGCTGCCCGCGATTAGACAAGCAACACGTAGACGTGAAGCTATTAAAATTGAGTTTTAAATACAACAACCAGTGCACGCACGTAACAATAATGGATAATATTTCAACGAGGTGAGTTAATTCAAGTTAGGAGGCCAGTTCAAATTGAAACAGGTCAGGTTTACTAAAATAAAACGATTACTAAATAATTTCATTTAATTCTCATTCGCCGTCTCCGTCTCGCTCGCGCTAATGCAACTATGGACAAGTCCAAACGAAATGAACGCGCTAATGACAATTTATTAAATTAATTTAGACATCATGTGAGGTTCACGATCAATATAGCCTATAGGCCGCGTTGTGGTTTCATAGATTTAATTTGCTATCGAAAATGGGAAGTGCGACAAATTAAGCTTGCAAAATTTGATTACACACTGACAACGGCACAATTGAAACTGAATAAAAGCTTCTACACCTTGTTGTAAACACTTTTCTGAAACAAGGCAATTATGTGATATGGTGCCATTGACAATTACAACTCCAGTGGTGTCACATTCAAATTGCTGACACTTCAAAAAAACTGTATCTACAACCTACGAATATGTGTGTATTCATTTGGAAAACTACTGTAGAGAATTCATTCCATGGCTGCAACTTTCGCGGAATTATGTGGAAAGTAGATAATGATATACATACCATATACACATACATGACATATGTACCATGGTTTGCAATAAAGGAAATATGAAATATAATCACCTTTTCACAGCGGTCATTTATAAGGACATTAGACATCCTTTGTTTGTAAGCACATTTCACATCTGCCATTTCAGGCTGCCAACAGTTGTTAAAATGAACAAGTAAGATTCCCAGCCCCAAATTTCAAAACCACAAGACATCAGAAAACACAAAATAGTCCTCAAGACATTACCGCCCAAAGACAACTGCGAACTGCCAGCTGTGTAGTTTAAACTTGGAAATTGTTTTATGACAGCTTCGACCGCAAACAGCAACACTTCTAACTCACCAATAATGGTACTTTAAACCATTTCAGTAGTTCAGTCAGGTGTGGATGATAAAATAATTTAGGTGTCAACGTACACGTACATAAGTACCTATCTATCAGATGAGGGAAGGGGGGGGGGATGGTTTTAATAGTAGGTAAAGCCTCCATACTATCTACGGCTATTACTAATATATATCATTACCTATATATATTATGTAAATATGTACCACACATTACTTTTGACTTCAATTTTCCATAATCTTTAGAAGAAGAAAAACCGACTTCACAAAACACCTCAACGACACGTATTTCGGATTTAGTGATATGTCTTCTTCATTAAAATTGTTCAGCAAGGACAGCAAGTTAGGTTTTAAGCAACATTTTTGTCAACGTCGAGTTCTGATGGATCCACGAGGAATTAAGGGAACTCCTAAAATGTTAAGAGCATGCTTATAGCGTTTTTATCTAAAAGACAAGCATTTGCATTTAAACAGTGCTATTTGATGAAATGGAACAGAACTCCTCCACAATAAGTATTTTACGTCTTGGAGCTAAATGTAATTGTTAAGAGATGCACTATGGTCATGAATAATTTAAAGGGCATTCCAAACTGTTCTTTTGTGAAGTAGGTTTTTTTTCTATTTATTATTATAAAACAAACCAAACAATATAGAGAAGTATCCTTTTGTAGCTGCTGTAACAAATGCCATTTATAACATCATAAATAAAATAAAATTAAGAGTTTAGTTTGCCATTGTACAGATGCATTTTATTTTAGTTTTATCGTTCTTGTGTAAACTTGTTTTCGTGCGAAAAAGTAACATATGTATATACAATATACATAAAGATACAGCTCTGCTAAAGTGTTCCCTAAAGATTTTTCATTAATGGCACTGGCACATGGGCACTAAATCATATGTTTTAGGGTACTCCTCGACTACTACGAGCCTTGGGCGCTCCAAAAGCTTCTGCTCCTCAGCGACCGGCAGTGCGGCCTCGACGCGCGCGCCCAGGTCACGGTCTATGAGATACATGATCTTCAAAAATTTCATCTGCACTTCTTCAACCGCGTTCACCATGACGCTGGCTAAGTTTGCTGCCATCCTGTTCCTCTTACCCTCCGTATTAACGTACGTGTTATAGAAATAAGAAGACTCTCCAAGATCTACCGACTGTTTGAACTTAACTGATAGTGCCTCTTTAGGCTTCGCTACGTCCACATATGGAACTGGGCCGTTAAATGAGTTCTCATAGTAATTCGGCGCATCTTTCATATTATCTAGCACTGGCGGCAAGCCGTCTCGGTTGTAGATCTTCCTATACTTTGGCTGATTCACTCTAATATTATTATGATTGATGCCTAACCGGTAAGATTGAGTATCTCGATAGGAGAATCTTCGCACTTTGAAAGCGTCGTCAACCGGTCCTGGTATTCCGGGCACCAAGTTACCGGGATTGAAGGCCGTTTGTTCGACATCCTTAAACTGATTCTCAGGGTTTCTGTTTAATACTAGGCGTCCAATAGTTACAGTATGGTATGTTCCATTTTTCCACAAAGTACTCATGTCAAAAGGATTGTAATTAAGCTTAGGAATGTGGGACTTCGGAATGATGTCCATATCTAGTCTCCAAGAGGGATAGTTTCCTGCAGCTATTGCATCGTAAAGGTCTCTGGTGGAGTAATCTGGGTCATTAGCTCTAAGAGCACCGGCAGCTCGATCGCTGAGTAACTCCAGGCCCTGTTCAGTTATGAAATTAAACCTCACAAAGTAGCTGTCACCATGTTTGTTGACGAGCTCGTATGCATGAACAGGGAATGCATTCATATGCCTGTATCCATTAAAGATACCATAATCAGAGAACAACCACAATATCTGGTGGATACTTTCAGGCGTAAGAGTGACGAGGTCCAAGCGAGCTGTAGGATCGACAATGTATGTCTTAGGATTCCTTTTGAAAGCATGTGCCAACGAATTGAATTCATGTGGAGAATTATAGAGGAAAACTGGGAATGATAAGCTAAGAAAATCTAAATTGCCCTCGTTTGTGTAGAATTTGGTAGTTAGGGCTCCCGTTTCTCTGACAACATCTAATCCTGCGCGACCTTGGACTAGGTAGGAGAATCGGACGACGACGGGGGTTCTCTTTCCAATGCCATTGAAGACATCCGCTTTGGTGTATTTGGAGACGTCGTTTGTAACCTCGAAGTAGCCGAAGGCGCCCGTGCCACGCGCGTGCACCGTGCGCTCAGGGATGCGTTCATGATCGGATGCAGTCTGGAGGTCCCAGAAATGCGGATTATTGAAGAAATCTGTGTTGAGGGTAACTGACTCCCGCACCTCCACCGGTCTTCCAGCACTAGTTGTCAGCACTCCAATAGGTTTCTGCAACGGATATACACTTTAGAGGACTGCGGTTCATAGAAAGAACGTCTGCAAAGTTAACCGTGTTTTCGCTAGATTCAGATAATTTTATGCGAAATAACTCATAAGTACGGTGACATTTAAAACATTCGTCCGCCATATTGTAATATTTTTTCAACACACTTGCTGAAAACGACGTTTTTATTCCACCGATTTTTGGCTCATAATCTAAAAGGCTCTAAATAATTTAAACACGCGTGCTTTTTCAGTATATTATAACCCTCGTGCTTTTTATCCGACTGAGTTAAGAAAGTAACTGATTGCTTATATGCACGAAAACGTGGCCTTCTTAATTGGGTCGAGTAATACATTTTTTTATACCACTAGGTTTCAAATGTTAGTTCAAAGGGGTTTTATCACACCAAACATAACTTAAAGGTTAAATTATCTCGTAAATTACATTAATGAATAAACATAACATTTTATCGATTTGATCTCCATCCGTCGAATAGAAATACAAAAATATTAATTTGGCTGTTTGTCGATTTCGTTCGCGCCTTTGCCTTGCGCGCGCATAGGAATCGTGCGTAAAAAAAACAACGCGCCAGCCATTTTCCGTATTTGTCATTAAATTTTAATAGTTTTGCTTGTTTTTAGTTTATATATTGACGAAAATGTCATTTTCAAGCATTGAAAATGAAGAACACATAAAATTGAGGCTGCCAGCAATACTAATAGGCAAGAGCCGAGAACGATAGACTTTAACCATCAAAATCGGGTGAAACATAATTGAAGGCATATGAAACTTTTGTTCAATGGAAAATCAGTAAAAACGCCCAGTCTTTCTTGGAAAACGTGTTGGTAGCTTACTTCAATGAACTGGCGAATAAGTGCCTACAAGCCCAGCACGCTTTGGTACAATTATTTGATGTTAAAACTGTAAGCCACCATTTTGAAAATTTTACTTTTACTGTTTTGACAAAAAAGTTTTGTTTTTCCTCGCAAGTGTGTTGAAAAACGTCGTATGAAACGCGTGTGCATTGGTCATTACACACATCGGCTTTCTTATTGCGCGCTCGTTTACAACTTGCGCGCACAATATCGCCTCCTGTGTAATTACCAACTTAACACACTTGTGTCATAATGTACTATAATAGGTTAGACATTGAAGACCCATTCAGCATTCAGCCACGATTGAAATTTGTGTAAAAACATTTTAAACGGATATTAAATTATTCATATTAAATAATTTTATACATAAACAAGATCTGATTATTAAAGGGTTTGATATTTTAAAAGTAAAACTAATTTTTTACCCATTTAGAAAAAACTCCTTAGGGGATCTCCCTGGGAGAAATAAAGGCCCTTGCTTTTAGAATAAGATAAGATCTCTTTCGAGCAAGTGTGATGAAAAAAATATTATTGCATTTGTAATTTTTTTTTTGAATTATTAATTTGATTATTTTTATTCGGTACAAACAGAACAACATAATATATATAAAACTTAAAATCTAAATCTAAAAATATATAATACTAATCTTAAAATAAATAATTAAAAACTATCCCCCTGCGGCATGGTGCCGTAGATGCTGGCAGCATTTCCTCGTTGTATCGCAATACTTATTCTCTGTGCGAGGAAGCTGCCAGCTCTACGATCACCGGTAGCGTCTGCTATTTTTTTGGCTAAATCCTTGAATAGTGTAGACGCATTCGGACCCCACGGGCCAAGGGTCTCGACGCCAAAAGGTACGAAATCGTATTCGGGGCCGAGACCCCTATATTTGATCTTCTTTAATTTTTCGGCCGCCTCTGCCGCCGCGTCGGCTTTTGCAGTTGTGCCGTGATGAGACGGGGCTAGGGTGTCTACACATGTGGCGTCCCACACCAGCACCCGTCCCATCTTCCACGGAATTAGTGACATTCCGTCCGGTCTCTTACCATCGTCTCTTACAATACCAGCTGGCTCAAGAAGAGCTGGCACGTTCACGCTGGCAAGAGACCGGCGGAGAATATTGTTAAGCGCGGCGTGTCTAAAGAAGCGGCCGGCGCTCCTTTGGCAGGAGAGCCCGTGGTGTCCGAGGGCGTCGACATCAGTGCCGCAGGGGCACCTATGTGGAGCACAGACCCGGACGCCGAGTCGCAGGCAAAATTCCAAAATTTGCAATTTGTAAACACTAATTAAATATATACATGTCGACGCGCAGGCGATATCAAAATTAAATTAAAATAATACAGTGTGTATACTATATCATGTAGTTATCTATAAGCTGCAGAAAGATGAAAAAAATAAGTTTACTGCATATTAGTACAAAAACAACCATGCTGTGAATGGTTCAATGGATGAAGATTTTTGGCAAGTGTTTGTAAAGTGATACTTAAGAATGTGTTGGCGTCAGGCAGTTTTTAAAACGTTCTCGGAATTGGACTGTCTATCTAATAAATTTGATTATTATTTTTTGTTGGCTAATGAGAGAGCGTACAGGTTCTGCAGGCGACACTCTGTTTTGGAACTTTTTTATACTACGTCGGTGGCAAACAAGCATACGACCCTACTGATAGTAAGCAGTCACCGCAGCCTATAGACGCTTGCAACGCCAGAGGTGTTACATGCGCATTGCCAACCTTCACACTTCGCACCCTCGTTGAGCTCTGTCAACCTTCCTGACAGGAATACAACACTATGAGTTGGGTCTAGTGTTATTTGGCTGTGGTTTTCTGTAAGGTAGAGGTACTTCCCCAGTTGGATGGCTCTAGATCTGGAATGACATCCGCTGTGCTGTGCCCTACTAAACAAAGCGAGATGACATTCACAGTGCCTATACCTCTCTTTTAGACGTAGTTTAAGGACACCTGGGTATGTCCTTCCTTGTCGGTGGTTAGACAGTCAAGTGGCAATAAAAAGACCGCATTTTGCGCCATGTATTAAAAAAAAAAGTATTATAGGACATTTTCATACAAATTAACTAAGCCTTACAGTAGTTACAGTAAGCTCAATAAGGCTTGTGGTGTGGGTACTTAGACAACGATATATACAGGATGATTCAGGAGACGTGAGCAGGATCAAGCCTGCATATTCGGTAAATTATCAGCAACTGTTTCGTACCAGTATTTGTGAGATTAACGTTAATTTAATTTTTACTGTTAAAAAAAAAGAGTTTTATTTTATTTACGATATTTATGGTCACCCTCTTTGTTTTATCCATAATAAGTGACAAATTGAATGTCATCGGAGTCTGGTTACTTTTATAAAATCGTATCTCACTCAAGTGTGATATTTTATTTTCTTCATAATCAAAGTGCTGTCATAACGGTTAAAGAGGTTTTATCTTTGTTAATTAAGTGATGTAGGGTGTCGATGATTGTAGATAAGCAAATTTTTCCTTAAGAAAAAGTTAAATAACAGATAAAAAGCGTGATTGTTTTACTTAAATATGATGGTGAACGATTCATTAACATTTACTGATTGTGTAGGCTTAGTCCAGCTCACGTCTCATGAATCACCCTGTATAATAATTATATAAATACCTAAATACATAGAAAACACCCATAACTCATGAACAAATATTTATGCTCATCACACAAATAAATTCCCTCACCGGGATTTGAACCTAGGCCATCGGCTTCATATGTAGGGTCACTACCCACTAGACCAGACCGGTCGTCAAAAGTATTAAGTATCTAGGTCTCCAGTACCTTTGGGATGTTTCTACCGATCATAGCTATAATTGATTGTATTCAATGACAACAATCGACCGTTTAAAATTAAAATTAGCACTATCGAATCCCATAATTATGTATAAATAACCACTACTATGCTATGAATTAACAGGTTTCAAAAATTTATACACAATTTGTTTATCGCTCATAACTCAGCTCATAAATATTTTTTCATCAATCCCATACGTGTGGGGTATCTATGGATAGGTCTTCAAAAATGATATTGAGGTTTCTAATTTTTTTTTCTAATCTGAATAGTTCCAAAGTGGTAAAATGTGTGTGGGGGATCATCAAACCCATACGTGTGGGGTATCTATGGATAGGTCTTCAAAAATGATATTTAGGTTCCTAATATCATTTTTTTCTAAACTGAACAGTTTGCGCGAGAGACACTTCCAAAGTGAAAAAATGTGTGCCCCCCCCCCCCCCTGTAACTTCTAAAATAAGAGAATGATAAACCTAAAAAAAATATATGATGTACATTACCATGCAAACTTCCACCGAAAATTGGTTTGAACGAGATCTAGTAAGTAGTTTTTTTTAATACGTCATAAAATAAAAGAAAATAAAAAAAAATCTTCAAACCCATACGTGTGGGGTATCTATAGATAGGTGTCTTCAAAAATGATATTTAGGTTTCTAATATCATTTTTTTCTAAACTGAATAGTTCACGCGAGAGACAGTTCCAAAGTGGTAAAATGTGTGTCCCCCCCCTGTAACTTCTAAAATAACAGAATGAAAAATCTAAAAAAAATATATGATATACATTACTATGCAAACTTCCACCGAAAATTGGTTTGAACGAGATCTAGTAAGTAGTTTTTTTTTAATACGTCATAAATGGTACGGAACCCTTCATGGGCGAGTCTGACTCGCACTTGGCCGCTTTTATATTTTCTAGCATACTATGTTCTTAGCTTAAATAATATTTGGACACAAAATAATTTGCTCATAGGTGATGTGAAAAGCAGTATACGTCACATAGTAGCAAAATTATTTCCGTCTTTAGCGTAATACACTTTATTTCCTCACTCACCTCACTTCGCTTCGTGTAGTATTCAATGTGGGTAAATGTTTCTTAGTGTAGGTTCGTTTGTTAGTGTAGGTTTTAAGGTTCTGACGGAAGATCAGCGCTGTGGTCTCCGCAGCATTTATGCTGAGTCAGCGCCTATTCTTTACCACAACACATGACCCTCTACTAATATCTCTATTAATCTAAAAATAAGACACGTAATACATTTGATTGTTGACGTAATTATTGATATTAGTGTCAAACTGTATGTTACTTTTTCTTTGTCTCTTGTCAATTTTCTTTCTCTCTTGTTATTTGTTTGTGTCACAAAGCATGTAAGTTGTGGTTGAATAAAGATTTTATCTATCTATCTATCTAAATGTCATTTTGCTCCTTTGTGATACAATCTACTATCGTTTTATTTAAAATGCTTACCGGATGTGTTATTTTGAACTCCTGCAACTGCCGTTGCACAGCGTCTAAGGTGACGTTGAGGTAGCGGACTCCATGTGCATCATTAACTATGGCAACGCAGACAAACGCTACTAGCCACTGCATGGCTCAAGATGATAGCGTGCGAAATACGAAATCTCTATATATTACTGGTTCAAATAATTGGCTAAATCCTTTGCTGATTTGTACGGAGGATTATCGTAATTTAGAAGATTTGCCTGGTGGAAATGAATAATTGACCTTTATTCTGTTTGTGTGAATCTAAAACAAATGTTATTTCATGATTATTGATGCGTTACACACGCAATAATGATTTTCATTAGCGGAAATGGGTGAGCGCGAATCAATACAATTCCAATTTAATATCGGTAGGCATGTATAGTTATAATCTCGATCGTGTTAATAACTATCTATAATTGTATGATGGACGTGTAAATAAATCGATTTATATGAATTGCAGAGTGCATGCATTTCAATAATGAGTACATATAGTGTTGTTGGGGCTGCCTCAGTTTTCTATAGTGCTCAAGGATGGTTGTGGAAGCACGTAAGGATAATTTGTATGCGTTAATTTGAAAACCAATAGCTTTCCTAATGTGCCCACATAGATATAAGGCTGCGTTTCCACCAGATATGTGCGAGGATGCGATAGAGAGAGATGTGTTAAGAATCCAGGGCCCGTACTTTTCATGCCGTTGACGCAAAAATGACGTAATTTAACATACAGGGAGTTGTTTTACAATACTACAAATTTAGATAACTTACTTATTGACGGGTATCAAAATAAATACTTGTTACGAGAATAAAAGCTGTTACGCTGTTAAAAATCAAAAATATGTATTATTTAATAAATTAATAATCTATTATTTATTTGAGTGACAATAAGACGAAAGTCAGTTAGACGTTTCTGTACTGATTGTCAAGTATATGTATAACTTACCTAAAGAGGTTGATAAAACTTAAGAACCAATAAAATCACTTCATTTGTTTTCCTCGCTCAGCGTGTAAAGTCTGTTCGGATAGTGAAGAGTAGTGTAATGTATTGGGCCCCATACATTCCACGACTCTTCTCTTTCCTGCACAGACTCTAGTGATTCTATTGTTTCTTAAAACATTCTCGCACATCTCTGGTGGAAACGCAATCAATAAGAGAGGCAAATTAATTTTCACCACACCAGCTGGTAAAGGTTCTCTTTTTATCTCCAGGGAGTGACGAAAGTGCGACGAAACATTCTAGACTAGTATTTTTTATACAATTGTTTTTTTTCTTTGACGATATTTTGTGAAATTCTTAGTATTAAATTTGATCTATGAAATATATTTATTAGTATTATATATGGAATAATATTTACATCAATAAATTGCTGTAATAATTAGCTTAATAATATGTAATACTGTCTTAATATTTATAAGTGCTTGTTGCTAGGCTTACATAAATAAAGTATATTTTGAACGTGAACTTGAGCTTGAAGTCATCATTACTAGAACCATCATGGAGTTTTTCGATCAGGTCACGTGTCCATCTTACGAATTTTCAATCTGTTGAATCTGTCGGTCACGTGACCTGTCGCGAGTATAACATTTTTTCCCCATCACAAAAAGTGCACAGCGCCGCTAAAAGGTTTCATTTCAAAAAACATAAGTAGGCTTACCTACTAGGTTTTATACGCCTGTCCATGCTTTACTTTTAGAGTTATTGTTAAAGAAATTGAATTCTTTGATAGAAATTCGCTGGATTAGAGATAAAAAGTTTCCCGTAACTTTGATTAATAACACGAGAAATGAGGAGTATAAATAAATATTACAGGACATTATTACACAAATTGACTAAGTCCCACAGTAAGCTCAATAAGGCTTGTGTTGAGGGTACTTAGACAACGATATATATAATATATAAATATTTATAAATACTTAAATACATAGAAAACACCCACGACTCAGGAACAAATATCCGCGCTCATCACACGAAATAAATGCCCTTACCAGGATTTGAACCCGGGACCATCGACTTCATAGGCAGGGTCAGCACCCACTCGGCCAAATTGGTTGTCAAAGAGTATCCATACAAACCTTTATTTAACTAATTTAACTTGCTCTGTTAGTATGTATGTACATGTTATTTTGTTAATGTGGGTAAAATCTTGGACGCTAAATATGACCCTCTTTCTGATTACTGATTGAGCTGAAATGTTGCATACATATGTAGATGGATGACAATGCAATATTATGATGACATAAAGCTGATCTGATGATGTAGACAGGAGGTAAAACAACGCAAACTAATTGTCTTTGGGGGTTGTTGGAATTGTCTCGATGAGTATTAGTTGCCTGTGAGAGAAAAGTACAGTCAGTGATAAAAGCAAACATACATATAATCACGCCTATTTCCCGGAGGGGTAGGCAGAGACTACGGATTTCCACTTGCTACGATCCTGGCATACCACTTTCATGACATTCCTCATACACGCTCGTCGGTTTAGGGTGTTCTTGACCTGTCCTTTCTTCAGGATTTCCCCGATTTGATCAGAGAAAGTCCGCCGAGGTCTACTCCTTCCAGCTCCCTCTTCTACTTCTCCCTTATACACTCTCTTTGTTAACCTTCTTTCACTCATTCTTTCCACGTGTTCAAACCGTCTCAACATACCTTTCTCAAGTGATAAAACCTTGTACCAAAAAAATCTTTTTTTCTGCCAAAAACGTATTTGTTTTCGTTTCGTTTTATTATTTCGTCAGTGGGTGGCACACGCTGCCAACGCTGTTAAATACGTATACGTCATACGATGATGCGGGCACTCAGCTATTAATTCAATTGTCGGTGGGTTTGCTTGCGTTATGCTGCCGTATTCTACCAACTTATTACGCAGAGAAGACGAGGTTTTTGAAGTTATGAGTCTTCTTATATCCTCTGACTTGACGGATTTAAAAGATGTGAAAACTCACACGTCAATATCGATGCTCGTACCAATGAGTTCTTCGGAACTTATGTACAAAATATCATTTGATATTTACCAGTCGCTTTTCGGTGAAGGGAAACATCGTGGAGAAACCGAACGAATCCAATAACTAATCCCTATAGTTTAAACTCTGGGTTGGGCTTTCGTAAAAACTAGTGCCTACGCCAATTTTAGGAATTAGTTGCCAAGCGGACCCCAGGCTGCCTAAGCCGTGGGAAATAGCCGGGACAACGCTCTCGAGATCAGGGATCGGAACCGGTTTTTTGCAAAAACATCGAAATAACCATATATTTCGGTTTATTTTATACTCTAAATGTAGGACTCAGTTGTGTTTTCAGATAACGACTTCGTATTATTAGATTGCCTAATTAGAAATGAAGTAATTAACAAAGAACGAAAAAATACCGTTTTCGTTCCCATACAGAAAATACCGGTTTCCGATCCCTGCTCGAGATGATGATTAGTCACCATAGAGAGATATGCATGCGCACAAACGGAGCGCAGGTAATCGTTACATTATTATTAAAGACAAAACTGTGTATGTACTTAATCCATCAAATTGTTCTCTTAAAGGAGTATTTACAATAGTCCGGGGACTCTGTTAAAATAGTATTTTATACAATCGTGATATAATAGAGAGCTTTGCAGTCGAGTTCCATGTTTAGGCAACGAAGCTTGCTGAATTGCCTAACGAAGGTACGAGACTGAAAAGCTTTATTATATTACTATTGGTTACAATAATTTATCTACGAATCATTTAAAATAATACCTTTTTTTACTGTAAAACCTAAATAATTAATGATAATTAGTAAGTACTCCATTGACAGAAATGTTAGTCTTAGTTCTTAATAGGAAGCGCGGCGATTGGTCAATTTTTTTTCAGTAGACTTCAGCGTATCAAAATGAATCTTATAGTTAAGTGGGAGCCCATACATGAAAAGTAAACAATTATAGTTTGGTATACGAAATCTTAATTCAACCATTACAGTCGAAGAAGAAGAATTGGCCACCACATCTATAGCAGATGATTGTTGCAGCGTCGAGTAAAATCAGGTGTTTCGGGGAGGTTGATTGCAACGTCTGCGATGACTGAAGAGTCCAATACCAGAGCGGCATCTTTCGGCCACAGCAATCACAAACATGACGAGAGCCCAAGGGAGGTCTAGCAGCGCGGAGTCTTTTCTGCCTAAGGTTCTCTAACCAGTCCTTGTCATGCTTGTCTACACCCGCTTTGAGATCTCGACGCCACTCTGGCCTCATTTCAGCCTGAGATTCCCAATTGTGAGGATGAATATCGAAGCAGATCAAGTCCCTCTTGCAGCAGTCCTTGAATCTAAGCTATACAGTCGACGAGTAGAATAATTTATTATTCTGGTTAAAGTAATCTCCATGTGTCAACCCTCAAACAACTCAGCGTACAATCAAACGAGTCATACGTTCGTTTGTACAGTAAGGTGGCATAAAAAGGGTTAGGTCCCACACTGTCACCTCATCTAACCCAAAAGTTTTAAATTGCCTGCCAATGAACGAACTACTCGACTCACTTTCCGCTAGATTTAACTTTTATACAACAGCAACTAATTCTAATGGAATTGAGTATGAAACCACACAAAGCAATTTGAATTTGATTACTGCACTGAACTTTGGGCACTTTTGAACAGTGCTTTAACTTTCAATTACATTACTAAAGCGACAACATAGTTTGCCGCGTCTAGCGATAAAACGTTGCGCACCAGAGACGGAGACACGCCGATGAAGTTTAAATTGTCTTAATATTTCTAAAAGTTTACAGGAAATACAGTAGAGGGTCATGACTCAGAAGTAGACAATCGTAGCGATATTAGAACATGTTCTAGTATGCAATTTGGATGGATGGCATGTCTAGTACGATCACTTGAGATGCATTCATTTTTAATTCCTGGGTAATTTTAATATTTTGATATAATATATGGTTACTAAATACAGGTCACATATGGTGACCCAAAAATACGTTGAACAGAATTTTTAAGGCTTTTTTCTTAGACACAGTTCAAAGTTTTGAATCCGAAGTTTTGATGCCTAGTACCGAGGTTGCACAATGGCGCATTTTTTAGAATCGGTAACATGCACCGCTGTGGACGCATTTATGTTTATTTTCTTTTTTTTTGGCAATACATTAGCTTTTTTGAGATGCCCGCCAGGACGGCAAGCCAGGATCTTGCCATTATAACTGTTCACGGAAATTTTCTTTTCTCATAAATTATATCCACGACACAACTTGCTATTCTTACGAATTCGATTAGCAATGGGTTGTCTTTCGGCTTTCTTTCGCTTTACAATTAATTTTTTTAATCGACAATTTCCAAAATCAATTTCCTTCACAATTCCCTCAGTCGATGTTAGACTAAGTCCATCCGAAGCAATAAAGACTTCAATTTTATCGGCAATAATAAAGCAAATCCGATCGGCAGCGTCAATACGCGTTGCAAGGATCGAAGGAACCGTTCGAAATATCCAAGAGATTCGCGTTATAGTGGTTTATTTACTGCGAGCGGCTCTGGAGCTATAAAGAGTTAGCGAGAGATTAATGTGATTTTAGGGCAATAAACAGATTTAGGCTGGCTTTAATGCAATAGTAATTGGGCATTCATGCGAATTATACTTTCTACAACAGCTTTGTTATTGTTCTTCTGCGGTATAAGCAAAGACTGCAACTAAATTGTACGATAAAATTGCAATATAATTTAGAAACCAATAATTGGATCAAATTTAACTTGTTAGATATGATAACAGAGACAAACACCGGAACAGCTGGGGACAGATTAATAATTTAAACAAGGCGATTCGTCGGGCATCCTTTTTCAATCAATATAATAATATACGATACGTTTCATGGCTTGAAATCTCTACTATTTTTTTTTAAACTGGCTCAAAAGAAAAATGGGATGGAAAGTATTTAAATACTTCTACGCAGACTAACTTACGGGCGAGGGCTAGTAAAAGTGTATATTTTTGAGCGCCCATTTTGCCTAATAACTAGTGTACAATACTTACTGACTGTAATAAGTTTTTGACAAAAAAAATCATTTTTGGTACGAGTTTTTATCGTTGACTGTACGTTTTTTCCACATGCAACTAATACTCATCGAGATGATTCTAACAACCCCAAACACAATAAGTTTGGGTTATTTTATCTCAGAGTTCCCATGGTCACCTCCTGTCTCCATCATCAGATCACCTCCATGTTATCATAATATTGCATTGTCATTTGCATGTGTATGGAAAAATACAGCTCAATCTGAAATCGTAAAGTGTGTCTTTAGCTTTCAAGATTTGACCTACATTAACATAGGTACATACATACAATACTAACAGGGCAAGTTAAATAAAAGCTTATAAACCGAATATAATAACTCATATGTTACAGCTTATTTTCATTTCGCAAAGGACATGTATGTTGTAAGGGATCCTTTCAGTAGAAAACCGAGGGTCCTATTCCCTTAAGGGACTGACTACAACCGGAGTCACCGGGCCAGAAAGGTTATAATAAAATTGATGTTGTTACCATTCCCTTCTGGGAAGGGTTAGGCAATAAACATAAGATTTTTATGTGACATCCGGAATGTTTTACAATCTTCACTCAGTTTACGATTTGAATAGTTGAGTATCGGGTTTCAATATGTATCCGGAGATTAGGAAAAACCATTGAAGTAGTATAAAAAACCAATATTCTACGATGAAGTGTGTTCGAACCAAGTTCGACGTGTTGCCTCTCTGTCGCACTTGTAAATTCGTACGTATGTGTGACAAGGAGGCAACACGTCGAACGTGGTTCTCGGTAGGCCCTCTGTTCCAGTATAAATAAATAATAAATATTTGCAAACAATTTTACACAGCAGGCAAAGCTTGTACTATGGGTACTAGGCGACGATATTCATACGTATATAGATTAATATATACGTAGGTATATACATGGGAAACACCCATGACTCAGGAACAAATATCTATGTTCATCACACAAATAAATGCCTTTACCGGCGGGATTCGAACCCGGGACCATCAGCTTCATACATTGAGAGTATTAGAGCCGGCATCTCCAACAAAATGATTCCACACCTCATTGAAGTGCCGGCACTTCACTGCGTTTAGTACGTCTCCGACTGCTGGCGAGATGCCATACATGTATAAAAAACTTCAAAAAACAATGTGTTATCATTTTTGTGTATATATTTTACAAACAATAAGGTAGATTATCAGTTTTTTTATTGTATTTAAAGAAAATATATAATAATAAGCGCGATTTGATCAAAATTGCTACGAGTACGAGAGTCAAACACAAAAGGTTTTAAGACTATTTTTATAAATTTTTATATCGGCAGTTTCACGAAAAAAAAACAAAAATCATTACACTTTAATAGAAATATATATTTTTTTATACTACGTCGGTGACAAACAAGCATACGGCCCGCCTGATGGTAAGCAGTCTCCGTAGCCTTGCCAATTATGCTTGCGAAGTCTACAGCTCACAGATCCATTAGTTTAGGAATCATTATTAAAAATCGTTTAGTAATAGCCAATAAGATATCGTGTATCGCACAAAACAAGCAAGATAAGAACGTTCTTTTATTAAGGGTCTCAAGTCCTCTGATTTTGCTAAGCTTGCAAAAGGGCGGATACAAAACCCTCGAAGTAAATTTTGGAACGTTTTATTTAATCAAAAAGACATCCTGATAAAATGGTGCTTCTGCGAAACTTAAGACGGCAGAATTTAGGTTTTTTGTTTGTAACATATTAAATTGTTATTTTCTTTCAGGCCTTTAGACACCGTCAGATCAGCTTAATAATACCAACATAATAATAATAATAATAATTTAGCCTATATACGTCCCACTGCTGGGCACAGGCCTCCTCTCATGCGCGAGAGGGCTCGGGCTATACTCCCCACGCTAGCCCAATGCGGATTGGGGACTTCACATACACCTTTGAATTTCTTCGCAGATGCATGCAGATTTCCTCACGATGTTTTCCTTCACCGAAAAGCTAGTGGTAAATATCAAATGATATTTCGTACATAAGTTCCGAAAAACTCATTGGTACGAGCCAGGATTTGAACCCACGACCTCCGGATTGAAAGTCGGACGTCATATCCACTCGGCCACCACCGCTTACCAACATATTACAATAATAATAATAAAGACGTTTATTCAAAAAGTTTAAACATAGGTACATAATAAAAGTACACAATAATGCTTACAAACTAATTGAAAGGGAAAGTGGCTCAGCTAATGTCTGCGCCAAAAGGCCTCGGGGCACAGCGGCCCTAAGGACTTCCAGCAACGGACGCTGTTATTGTGTTGGCGTCTGTATTACTGTTCTTTAAAGTTTCACATTGGGACCTACAGCTTGAATACTAGCTTATATTTTATTACATGGTCAGTTTGTTACTTCGCTGCAGTTTAAAGCGTATTAAAATAATAATTGTTAACCAATCGATGAAAGGCACCCATTTATGTCGAAGTAGTTTGGCGCTCGAACGCAATGAGAGCGCCAAAAGTCCGAGACTGAAAAGGTTCCTTTCACCCGAGTTAAACACTCTTATTTTCATTTCGAATACGAGGAAAGTAAAATACACGTGCATATTATAAAACACGGCTAAGTGTAAACTTTAGAAGTATTTCTTGAAATATTGTTATTTATGGAATGAGGAGTTCATTATCGGTATGAAAATTGCACAGCAAATCCATTTAAAATCAAAATTTGAATTGCTTATCGTAAAAAAGAGAAAAAAACATACTTAGAAAGTTCAGTGCTCTAGAGCAGAGACGTATCATTTTATGCACATTTTTTAGAACAACAATGACCCACTTTGAGCATGAGAAATGAAAAGAATAAAGATTTTAAATTCGTGTTATCAGAGATTTATAAAATATTACATTGAACAAAACACGACGATTTAAATTTACGTAACCACTAGCCAAGCGATTATTGGAAAGTCATTACATGAATAATGAATTAATTACTAATTAATAGCATTTTACGTCGTACAGAAACACTAATTGAAACCGATTGTAGGTAATTTGGGCGTAACAAATAAAAATATAACTGGAAAATTATAGTACTTAAAAATTGCATTGGCTATAACATATATATATTTTCAACCGACTTTAAAAAATAAGGAGCTTATCAATTCGACTGATTTGTTTCTTACCTCAGAACTCCGCCATTTAAGAAAAGATTTGAAAGGTTATTTTTGACCACACCAGCTCGTAATGTCTTATATATAGGTAGGTTTTGAGTTTATAGTGTATAGCTTTTTCTCATTTAGTAGATATAAATGAGTTTTATTATAATTATTATAAATTTAATAAATTCATTCAAATTATAAAATTCAGAACATATTAAAAATAATTAATTTCAGCAAAGATTAATAACGAGTTGTTATTTTCTTCACATTGATGTGGTGAAAAATTGTGTGCTTCTTCACTCGGTAGAAGAGTTTGTTTTACCCTTTGCTTTAAAACACTCGCAACTCTCAATATGTCACTTTTCTATCCTCTCACCACGCTCGTGGTCCATTTGTGGGATTTCGGTTATGAGGAGTACGAGGACACGAGTGAAACCACGGGCTGCTCTAATCGCACTGGTTTATTGTAGTTCGCATTAAGAATGACATGAAAAATCGCTGCGTGCGAAATAAGTCCTACCTATGACTAAAGACTTCGTAAGGTGAAATTAAGTTGTGAGAATTTTCTGCCAACTTTGCATGCGTGAGAGACAGCCGCGAGTACCCTATCCATATTACACGTGATGCTGAAATCTCCCTTTTAAATTTTTGCACGTGTAAGCTGATACTTGATTGACGTCTATTGGGAGTCAACAAACAGCTAAGTACTTGTTATCGCTGAAGTATTCGGCTGATGATACGCGAACTTAGCAGATTTTAAAAGGGTGCGCGGCATGAGCTGTACAAATTGGCTAAATTAACTGTTACTTTTGAGGAAGGATTAATCTAACTTTGGAAGTGGGTAAATTGTACCTATTAAAAAAAAAACATTTATTTATAAATTTTCATCTAATAATTTAATACGTTTTCACATGTATAAGGTAAAGGTAAGAAAGGATTTTTTTGTATGATAGTATTTGGATTACCTATAATTACATAATTAATAGAACAGTCATAAAATAGGGGATTGTCGGCCAAGTTATAGATGCGGCGGACGACCGGTTTGGCCTAGTGGGCAGTGACAAGCATGGATATTTGTTCCTGAGTCATGGGTGTTTTCTATGTATTTAAGTATTTATTAATATTTATATATTATATATATCGTTGTCTAAGTACCCTCAATACAAGCCTTATTGAGCTTACTCTGGGACTTAGTCAATTTGAGTAATATAATATTTATATTTTATAGATAATAACAATGGCCTAAACACGAATATCTTAAAAATCTGTGTACATTTCTGTTGAAACGTGCGTGTTGGGTGTAATATGCCGGTTTGGTCCTACAATATTGTATGAAAATCCATTATACCAACCACCTCATTATAGCGCCCATTTCCGTGGTCTATTATACCTACTTATCATAAACATAATGGCAATATTTCCCGACATTATTGAGAAAAATCTTGATTTAATTTTGGTCATAAAACCTGTGTACTATTTATTTATTACTCAAATAACTGAAACAGCATTACAGTAAATACCAAGGCACTACAAAATAAAAAAGAAAACAAAAAAATACAAATAAAAACCAAAAATAAATTAAACATTAGATTTGGGCGACAACATAACAGCGTGGCTAGTCTGTAGCGTCCTCTGACTTCTTGTAAGATTCGGCAGGTTGCCCCGGAACCGCCGGAACACCACAGCAATATATTATATTATGGGATATTACGTTTAGTAAATCATTAGGCAAAGAATTTAAGAGAGTTTTAAAGAGAGGTATGGGCATTGTGAATTTCATCTCGCTTTGTGTGGTAGGGCACAGCCAGTGGATGTCATTCCAGATCTAGAGCAGAGCCCAACTGGGGAAGTACCTCCAGTTTACAGTAAACCGCAGCCAAATAACACTAGACCCTACTCATAGTGTTGTGTTCCTGCCGGTGAGTAAGGTTGCCAGAGCTCAACGAGGGGGGGGGGGGGGTTTAGGGTCGGCAACGCGCATGTAACTCCTCTGAAGTTGCAGGCGTACATAGGCTACGGAGACTGCTTACCATCAGGCGGGCCGTATGTTTGTTTGCGACCGACGTAGTATATATTTAAAAAAAACATAAAATTCAGGTTAACTAAGTTACACGGAGTCTGCACTGCACCCACCCAAACCTAACTGAGTTAAAACCTAAAAAATATAGGTGTACACACAAATTTACAATAATAATTGAAACGTTTTGCTTGAGATATTGTGTGGTCTCATTATGCCAGTAACTGTGAGGCATGCACGGAAATTGCTTCAGAGTTCGTCGAGCCAAACCATAGACTATCTAATTATGGACTCCGCCTTTTTAGGGTTCCTTAGTCAACTAGGAACCCTTATAGTTTCCGTCCGTCCCGTCCGCGGCTTTGCTCCGTAATCGTTAGTGATAGAAAACTGTGATTTGGCATGGATGTATAAATCACGCATGGCAACAGAACGGTAACATAAAAACTAGAAAATAGTACATTTCGATGCTAGTGCGGAAAATATGTCATTACTTCACGAGTACCGAGATAGCAAGACTCGCGGGACGAGTGAAGAATGTCATTTACGCACGTGTAGTGAACGACATTTTAATACAGTTGCGAAAAAATAAGAAAAACAACAAGTACTTTTTTATGCATGTTCTATAAGACAGAAACAATTATAAATAAAAATTATTGTACCATTATTACCTAAGTATCGTTATTTACGATTATTTGTGTATCGTATATTTAAATTGTATATACAACAAACTTCATCAAAATCGTTAGAGCCGTTTCCGAGATCCCCGAAATATATATATCGGAGAACGGCTGAATCGTACCATCTACCGCCCTTAAAAGGCATTTTATCACGCCATATTTGACAAATAAATCAAAGTAAGATGTTTCATACATGCGAGTGGCGTTCGACGCAGTGCCGCCAAGGCGTCATAGAGTGCGCTGTCAAAACATTTGAAATCCAAAACAATTAAAGTTATACTGTCAATCAATCTTCAGACGAGAACGGGAGAAGATGACGTCGATTAATTGAATTGATTTGAAATTGCTTGTTTAAAAGTATAAGATGTAAGTGATCTGCGATGTGTAACATAGTTGAGTTTAGAAAGTTTTGCAAGTCACCCTAAATAATGTGCTGCACTACAATACTTCACTATACTGGTATATATTGTTACTTATTATTATAAATTATTGTGTAATCTTATCAAAATGAAAAGTAGAGTGTTTAACTTTGTTATCCGGTTTCACCCTCCTAGAAGGCATGTAATCAGATCTGATAAATTGTACTAATTGTTGATTTATTTTCTAAGTAATTATTTGATGTGACAAGGATCCATGATAGCCAATTACGTGCTGAGTTTGATATAATAATTTTTTAAGTATATTTATCCAAAATGATTAATTATGATCTAATTTCCTCAAAAATGAATGAATGAATTAATTTATTCAAGAAAGTCATTTCCATATAGATTTAAAACTATATATAGTCCTCCATGTCGTATCCGACAACGGCGACCTTTACAATTTCCTCTGATGAGCACGTATATGGCTCGCGAAACCGAACTTGGTCTTAAATGCCCGGTCGCACTGTGCAAAATAAAGCTGCCCTTGGTCGTTATATGTGTATGCGTAGAACGGCTTAGGTCGGCTACTAATTACATAACAAAACACAATTCAATAAAATCAAAATTTAAATAACATTTAATTAAAAACATGTCAATTAAAGGCCGGCGTCCCGGGTCTCCCCGAACCCATCGCGGCAGGCTTGTAGTAGCCCCTCCCGCGCTCGTGCAGCGGGTTGGCGTCCCACTCTACCCGCCGATATTATCGTATTTGGGGAGGCGTCATTGATGTAAGTGGAGGCGTAGATTGTCTTTCTGGCGGTGGCGCTCCTTGCGCGCAGCAACGCGTCCCAGGCGTCCCAGCACGGCGCGCGCCCCTTCCCGAACATGGCGCTCGCGCTGCACCTGCGCGGCAGGCGGAACAGCAACCGCCACGCGTTGTTATACTGCACGCGCAAGTCTCTGACTCCACTGTATACACGCTTGTACAAAAACTGAGAGTGAGGAACAGCTGCCTTTTTACGCTGTCCTTTCTCTTAACCATTCGCGATTCGGTGTCACCCCATGTTCCCAAATTGAAGTTCATACGCAAGGGTGCATATGTATAGGTACTTAACTACGTCGCTAATTGTACATTCAATTACATTTGAGTAAATCTAAAGATTCTTAACGTTATATCAAAAATATAAGTTGAATACTGTAATATTTATTTTACCAATTAATTCAATTAAATAAACTTGTTATTTTACTTGTAACGATCATTTTCGCATTTCTACTCCAAACTTGCTTATTTTCAACTTAGATTTATATAAAGTTCAACTAACTTAATAGAAAAGTTGCTACAGTCATCAATATTGTTGTATAAACGTTGTCTGAAAGATACTTTTAACGAGAAAAGTCCGTTAACACTACTCATGCTGAAAAGTAACGGGTTTGTATGGTAATGGGTCATATATCGGGAAATTACCGGTCCCATAATGGGATAACCTGCTACAATTTAGGAAGAATTTAAATTTTCCAGGTCAGAGGTGTAGGGTTAGAGCCGGCGTAGCTTTATTTGACGTTTATAAGCGCATTGTAATATGCCTACTTAGAAAATAAACTATCTTTAACTTAATTGTATAGATAACTCGTTCGCGTCTTTTCTGTGTAGATCGCGAAGTAGATTCTCTTCCAAGCTATTTTTTACGCCATACGTTTGTACAGACGTGGTATTTTTTTTCAGTGCTTGAGACTCAAATAAGAAAACCTTGATATATATTGTACCCGAGTCGTTAACTTTTATGATATTGTCCACAGAAGATAACTTTTTGTAAAATTTGTTGACTCACGTAGTTACGCGATATAGATCTCTAAGGAACAGTATACTTGTATAATTTCTACATAGGCCCTAACGAGAATATGAGCCACATTTAAATATCACTTATTTTTATCAAAATAAATATCTAAATATCCTGGCCTTAGATATTAGGTGTGCGAAAACTCTTCAAAGCTTTAAAACCCTACTGAAAAATCATTACTTGTCTCTTTCTTAATGTGCCGCTGTGTTATATTATGTATGTATGTATATTTAGATATGCATCTAATATTTATTTATTTTAATGTAGGTATGTATTGTTATATTTATATGTTTATTTAAATTGTAAATGTACTGTATGTACTGTCTGCTTAATGTATGTGTAATTTTCCTATTCCTCTAATTCTAAAAACTTACTGTTCTTTATATCCTGCTACCCTAAGGTTGTCTGGAAGAGATCGCTTACAGCGATAAGACCGCCTGTTGCTACCTTTCTTTACATTGTAAATCTGTTTTTAAATTTGTTTTCTTTGTGGTGCAATAAATAATATTTACTTACTTACTTACTTATCTTTTATATTTAATAGTAAGAACTCAAAACAATACAACAACTAATTATATGTTTACATATAGTCAGCTAAACTGTTGCCAGCGTGAATACGCTGATTGAGTATTTTAGTGAACGTGTCAAAATACTCCCAGCAAGTAACTTTCTCAACGCCGTAACATATAAATCACATGGAACGTATACTTTATCTGTGGACCGTATGGTTTAAAATGTAACAACTCAAAACCTGGACGTATATATCTCAAGGTTATGATTATTGTGACTTGTGTGATCTAGATAAGAGTAGACATAACATATAATACTCTGCACTCTCTATTCCATTCTCAATGATCCACACTCCCCTGAATACCTTAAGTACTTCTTTCACTTTTATGGTGCTTCTCGTGACCGTCAATTTCGCTCTACTGGCAATCTCTCTCTTTCTATCCCCACTCATAGAACAAGCTTCATGTCTAACTCTTACGCCATTCAGGCAGCACGTCTCTGGAACGGTCTTCCCCCTAACATTAGAAAAGCTCCCAACAAGTTTGCTTTCAAAAAATCTGTGCGTGATTTATTTGCTGGCAGTTTAAAGATCAATTAAGTATCAGTCTCACGAATCGGTTATGTATATTATGTATATATATGTATATATATATTTATTTATTTATGTAATGTATGTATGTGTCTTTATGTATTTAAGTAGTTTATAATTAATTTATGTGTATTAGGACTCTAATTCTTTCAATAACAATTTCTTTTAGTTTTAAACGCGCCGCCTACAATCTTTTCTGCTTTGCCCTAAGGTTGACTGGTAGAGAATGCCTCATGGCATTAAGTTCGCCTTTTGTACATTAAGTTTGTCTTTTGTGCAATAAAGTTTTAAATAAATAAATAAAATAATATATTATGTCGTGAATTCTTGGGGAGAACCCTTGGTACCTATATCGAAGCTAGTTATCCTGAAAGAGTAAATCATCAAAAACATTTTCATGTAAAATGTAGCCAAGACGAGACCATAATGCTCGTACTGTCAAAAATATATCAGATCTCTTGTAGAGCCAAGCTTCTAACTCTACAAGCCCAAACTTCACAAACTCTACTCCTTAGTTAAAATATAAGGCTTGGCCATTTCGCTACCGTCACATGGGCGTATGGTGAAAAATGTATTCACTATTCATTATTTTTTATTATACAATACTTCTTATAGTAACAAAATGGCCAAGCTACATATTTTGACTAAAGAGTAGTTTGTGAAGTTAGGGAGATACCAAATTCCAGCTTCCTAGGACATAAATCAGAGCACAGCAGCATGTAAAGATACCTAAGCCTAATATTATCAAATTACACAATCAAAACCAGTGTTTTTAATTCAGCTGATGTTGATTTGCTTTAACTTTTGCCAATATGATTAAGAATATTGAGATACATTTAGTTCCATCGGACATCGTCATAACCCTTTACGACCGGTTCGATATAATTCTGCAAATTACTTTTAAAAAATCCTGCCCGCAAGTAAATTGTCTTTTCGAGCTCAGACCTATTCCGATCGAATCTGCAGACATTAGCGACACGTTTCAGTACTAAATACCGCAAGTCAGTAGGATCAGTCTGTCGCGAGACTGCTTTGAAGATGGTGGCATTTTTTGATGGGAGTAGTGGCACACGTAAGTTCTTAATTTTGTATAATTTTGGTATCACACTTGTTATTTAATACTTAATTATTACAGTAAAAGAGTTATGTGTGTTTATTTATCACAAATTAGAGTAACAATAAGTTATTAAGGGGAAACTACATGCTCCTAAAAAAGAAGTGCACGAATTTGTGGGTTCGGCCGTAGCCCGTAAATCGATGGTCATAACTATTTGCAAGTTTTTGTCTATCCGGCTTCTGCGCAGAAAATCAAATCAAAAGAAATAGTCATATGTTTGATAGTTTTATAATACTTTTCGTTTTGTAATGTTAGATTTGTGTTTTTTTTAAGCGTCCATTAAGAGGCAAAAAATTCCTTGAAATTTTGTGCAATAATGATACGAGTATATCACATATTGAGGAATTATACGATGACCTCGAAGAATTCCCTTATTCGCTTATTGAATGAATTGAAAACGAAATCAAAGAATCAACGACGAATACGATGAGATGTACCTACCTAAAGAGAGTCTGCTGATGGTGACAGACCCAGTGTCACTAGTTAGGAGGAAAGAACAAATATGTTTTCCTACTGTCTAACTGCTCGGGAACGATCAGCATTAAGGTTGTCAAGAGATGGGAGATAAAGATTCGGTCATACGTGTATGTTACAGCTTCAGAAAAAGTTATGAACTAATAAACCCATGGGAGGCGTTGATATACCTTTTTTTAAACAAGGTGATGGACACTGAAACTAAATTCTTTCTTTCTTTTTACATGTGAATGAATCAATATTCATTTTATGGATATTCGCTTGATTGTGATGCCATAGGCCGTCCTAGGTGCGAAATACTGGATTTACTCGATTTTCGCTTCAAAATCTTAGAAATGTTGGTTAAACCACCAAGAAAACGACGTAGTGAAGCATGTCTGAGGCGTCTGAGTGATGTTTCAGATGATGCTTCAATTTGACGATACCAAATCTCCAAGAGCCCGCCAATTTCAGACTGCTTCAGCAGGGCTATTACTCGTTGTATTAAATGCAACGTGTTCGTTACACGTCAAAATATTTTTTTCAAGCATTTCCTTTAGATGTAGTTGAATTGAGAGTACTTTACATTTGTTGATTATTGTTTTTAATCATTCTTTAATCGTTAAGATGTTGATTCTTAAAGAAAATTGTGATAATTATGCTAAATTGAATACTGATTACTTCATATGCTATGCATGTGCAGCATACACATGCATTGTTCTGTAAAATGTTGCGTTTTAGTCATATTATTTTACAAAACTCAATGCAAACTGCACGTTCGTGCATTTCCAGATAGTTCCTGAACGTCACTTTCGTGCACGCGATTTTTTTTATGATAAAGGACACTAGGATTTTTTTAAACATTTTATACGCGTATTTTATAACAATTAAAAACGGTTCACATGCATTTTTTATGAATCTTTGCAAAATATTTTTCCCGGCCGTAAAGGGATAATTAGATGAACTTAGCTCAATAGGAAAATGTAACATACCTCTATTTGTCACATTAAAACTCATTTTATATTTGGAACTTTTGCGCTGGGTACGTGTCGTCTCGGGGATTAACGGGGAATCGTAGGTAGTTTTAGGTTTTTGGACAAAGCTTGTTGCGGATTTTATGTTGTACCTACATTAATGACGAAGCCTGTGGCGGATTTTCACTTATGTAGATTGGACGAAGTTTGTTGCGGATTCTGTTTTGTATCTATGCTTTTGACGAAGCCTGCGCTGTGGATGATATCTCTACTAATCTAAAAATAAGAGTTTGTAATTAAATTGTTATGAGATTATGTATATGTTTTATATTATCACATATCATAGTGTCAAGTGATATCGATCTTAATATTTTGTAATATTGTAAGACGTGTCTTTTTAACCCAACACCAGCAAAATGTCACCCCGGCCGGCTCGGCTCCCTTCTTGCCGCGAGCGGTCTCACGCGTCGCTCCTGAGCAAATTCAAATATGGCACTATTTAAACTAAACTATTTATAATTAGGTTATAGGTATGACCATACATTAATACCCACTTAAGATGATGGGAAACATGTTTTCATATCAAAAGATTAAAATTAAATCCTATGCGAAGTTAAAAATCTCTACATGATTAAACGTAACTCGCATAGAGGATTGCACGGGCAGTAATAAATTCTAACGAAATCAATATAAAATTAAGTTGATTTTATGACCGACGGGAAGAGTTATATGTTTTAGCAGTCTATGTGCATAAATGTATAGCTATTTCATACATTTTAGCTGATCAGATGACCATGTTTTCTACGGAAATTCCAAAACGATTTTCGCGATTTCGGGGTCAGTCCCATAATAAAAGTACCTCAGTGTAGCGAGTACAATCCAGGCCTGCATTTACAGCCCCGTGATGGGAGGCACCCTGTATAATAAATATTCAGAAACAGAAAATACGTAATAACTGTCAAATTGAATTATTTCATTCAACACGAGTGAGATGATTTAAATTTAAATTATTTTTACCTCACGGAATTAAATTTATAACTCATAATTATATAATCATTGAGCGCTAATTAATTAATACTATACAGATAGGTATCTGCATAATCAGAAAACTATTCACTGGATAAAAATATTTTATTTTGTGTAAGCTAACTACCGATCAAGAGCAAGTACAAGTACATATAAGTTAAGAAAATCTTGAAGATCTTTAATGTTTAGAATCATTTGCATTTACGCGCCTTCCTTATCGCCTGGTTCCGTTAAATTAAAACCTTTTAAACCTACATTTTCAGCGTTAATATTTCAATTAAAATTCCTTCATTCAGTGTAAACAGTTTTCAAGTCTGCAAGGAAATTTCAATCCTCTTTAAAATTAAATAATCACCATCTCAAATCGTTTCGTTCATTCCCGCCTTTTGTTTTGAGTCTGCATAGACAATTTTCTCACAACAAAAAATATCTCGCTGCGTCTGTTAATCCATAAAAATTTAACTCGGAATATGTGAAACTAAAACAAGAATATGATTAACGTTATTATTTACTTACTAGTTTTGGCAGCCATTCAAATATTTCAATCAAACTTCACAACAACCACTAAACAATTAGTAACTATTAACAAAACATGAAATTATGTTAACTTTTGGTATTTACACAATGTCGAACGTTTAATTATTTCCTCATAATCGAGTCGGTTAACTTTATAAAACTTTTTTATTCGGAGAGTCCGCGCGGTGCGGGCACGGCGGGAGGCGGGCAGGCGCGACAGTTAGCGGAGTTCGACTAACGCGCCTTCGATGCTGCCCGCTGCTGAACTGAAGGCAACCATTTTTTCACGGTCTAGGACAGATTCTAAATTTGAACTTTGTTCTGAATAAGTTTGCAATAGTACCTTCTTTGGTGGTAGAGTACTTGAGTACGTATACTTTAAAAACCTTCTTCCAGTTTCTTATATGAAATCCATGGACCGCTGGAATCGTAAGTAGCCAATCAAGCATATATACTAAAAGATTAATTTTAACGCTAGGAGAACGTTCTTTGTGCTCTATGTATGTAGAGGAAATCTGAAAAACCATTGCCTTAGTACATTTTGTAGTGTACACTTTTGTAACAAAAAACAATGAAATGAGACAAAGGGTTAATCGTGGCAACTTACTTCATTGAGTCATACCCTACTGGCATTTAAATCCTTTATGTTAATTTCCGTCGTTTTTAACATTGAACAAAACCAGAAACAACATAAAATCTTATCTAACTACCGTACCAGCGGTGGCAGCATGGTTCCATTTTTATCGCTTGTCACTATGCCCGTCACTTTCGCACTTACATACTTGTTAGAACGTGACAGACATGGTGACAAATGATAAAGAGCCGACCATCTTAGCCCTACTGCTCACGATGTTTCTCGAAAATCATACGAAGCAACGAAAGCATTTTTGTCCATGTTGACATAAAGATGTTCGCAAACGCTCGGCCTATAAAGTATCATCAATTTATTTTGTAAAAGATATCGTCGAGTAAAAAGTTTAAATGATGGCATGTTAAGTAAAATGAGTTTTAATCTGAAGCCCTTACCGTTTGCCGAGAGTTCGTATAAGAAAAGTTCTTAAGAAAATATCGCGTACTTTCTGAGCTCTTCGCGGTATTTTGGTAGGTCTTATTTACCATAAGTTTAAGTAATCAACATCGGTTCTAAAGTTTTGAAGTTTCACGTTTTTACCCTCGAGGGAATGATATATAGGAGGAATTCATATTAGGAGTTTGCTCATTCGAATTAATGTTACAATTTATTACCAGCAGAAGGACGAACGATTTACATGCGCTCTTTTTTGTAAATAATTTGATGCACCAGACATTTTAATTACAAGCTTTTACAGTGAATATGGTGCAACATTACCGCAATAGTGCGATAATTAGTACATTAGGCAACTGACGAAAATGTATGGGACCATATGTACTGTAATAGTACATTTCAACACACTTGCTCAAAACGGCGTTTTTATTCCACCGATTTTTGGCTCATAATCCTAGATATTAAACACGCGTGCTTTTTCAGTATATTATAACACTCGTGCTTTTTCATTATATTATCCGACTGAGTTAAGAAAGTAAATAATTGCTAATAATATGTATGGATGGAAACGGAGCCTTCTTAAATTGGTCGAGTAGATTTTACAACGTGGACTGGCGGTGCGGCAGGCAGTATGATCAGTGATCGGAACTATGGGAGTAAAACTTTAACAAAACTTGTTAAGCGGACATAAAATAGTGCATACAGCCCTAAAAATATTCCTGTCCATAGGGATAGGAATAGTATAGTACTTACAGCCATAAAAATATTTACATTCATAGATATTCGAATATTTTTAAGACTATAAGCACTCTTTTTACGTCCGCTTGATAAGTTTCATTAAAGTTTTACTCCCATAGTTCCGATCATTGAGTATGATAGATGCAAGACTGCATGCATAGTACTAACCGATTTAACAATTAAAATTTGATTAATATGAAAGTTTCTTTTTTCCTAGCAAGTGTGTCGAAAAAGGTCGTATGAAACGCGTATTTTATGATCATAACACACATCGGCTTTCTTATTGCGCGCTCGCTTGTAGCTCGCGCGCACAATATCGCCTCGTGTGTAATGACCAACGTAGCACACTTGTATCCCAGCAGTATATTGTGTCACAATAGTAGTGTGCTACATTGGTCATTACACACGTAATGACCAATGTAGCACAATGTAACACAGGAAGCGCTGGTGGCCTAGCGGTAAGAGCGTGCGACTTGAAATCCAGAGGTCGCGGGTTCGAACCCCGGCTCGTACCAATGAGTTTTTCAGAACTTATGTACGAAATATCATTTGATATTTACCAGTCGCTTTTCGGTGAAGGAAAACATCGTGAGGAAACCGGACTAATCCCAACAAGGCCTAGTTTACCCTCTGGGTTGGGAGGTCAGATGGCAGTCGCTTTCGTAAAAACTAGTGCCTACGCCAAATCTTGGGATTAGTTGTCAAGCGGACCCCAGGCTTCCTTGAGCCGTGGCAAAATGTCGGGACAACGCGAGGAAGAAGGTACACACGTCCACCCGAGGCGATATTGTGCGCGCGAGCTGGAAGCGAGCACGCAATAAGAAAGCCGATGTGTGTAATGATAATGACCGTAATGAATTCATACGACGTTTTTCAACACATTTACGAGGAAAAGAACAAGTCTGATAATTTAATTTTTGAAACAGTAAAAGTAATTCAAAATGGTGGCTTCCACATATAACATCAAAGATCATATTTGCATCAAAGCGTTTTTTAAGCTAAAAAAAAACCAATTTATTGAGGTTTAAAACACGTTTTCCGAGAAAGACGGAGCGTTTTTGCTGGTTTTCAGTACCCCTAGTGTAAATATTTTCGACAGCGAAACGTGACGTACGCGTTTGCGTTAAGTGTCATTTTGTATGAGATTTTTGACTTTCCAAAACGTCCCGCTTGGCGCGCTGTTCAAAAACCCATACAAAATGAGACTTAACGCAAACGCGTACGTCACGTTTCGCTATCGACTAAATTTACACTAGCAGTGGTATCATGGTCGCATTTTTATCACCTGTCATGCCATGCGTCACTTTCGCACTTACATACTTGTTAGAACGTGACAGGCATGGTGACAAATGATAAAAAGTCGACCATAATAGCCCTATAGGGGTACGGTTGTACAAAAGTTTCATATGCCGCTGTTTAAAAGATTGAAATATTATGTGCACGTCATTTTCAGTACTTAAAATTGACATTTTCGTCACTATTCAAACTAAAAACATACGAAACTATCGCCCCGATTCGAAGAATGATTAAGACACGTTTAAGATCTTGGAAAGATCTTTAAAAGATCGATAACTAAACAACATCTCAAAATTGACGTATATTTCGATTCCGCTGAGATCCCAATAAGATCTATCTACAATATTTCTAACGTCAAAGTGACATTGGTTGCCCGAATCGAGTTGCTTCTGTCAATTATACGACAAACGATATCTAAATGAGAACTTATCGTTATCGTATTTCATTTTTTTTTTTATACTACGTCGGTGGCAAACAAGCATACGGCCTGCCTGATGGTAAGCAGTCTCCGTAGCCTATGTATACCTGCAACTCCAGAGGAGTTACATGCGCGTTGCCGACCCTAACCCCATCCCCCTCGTTGAGCTCTGGCAACCTTACTCACCGGCAGGAACACAACACTATGAGTGGGGTCAAGTGTTATTTGGCTGCGGTTTTCTGTAAGGTGGAGGTACTTCCCCAGTTGGGCTCTGCTCTAGATCTGGAATGACATCCACTGGCTGTGCCCTACCACACAAGGCGAGATGACATTCACATTGCCCATACCTCTCTTTTGGACGTAGTTTAAGGACATACCCGGGTCCAACCGGGTTTCATTCTTCGAATCGGGCCGTATTTCGTAACCAATACGGAAAAGCGCACGGTATTTTTTTTCTGTGCGCGATCTCACTGCGCGCGCATAGGCATAGGGATGGCATAGGCGCGAACGTAATCGAAAATATTAAAAATATAAAAATGTGAACATTTTCGTATTTATAACCGATGGATTGGGACCAAATCGTTTTTTTATGAAACTATATTCATTCATTTAATTTATAAAAGAATGTTATATATAAATTATGTTTGGCGAGATAAAATCTCTTTGAACTTTTAAAACCATTTAGTTGGTTTAAAAAAAGTACTATTCGGCTCCGTTTCCATACATATTATTTGCTATTAGTTTCCTTCTTAACTCACTCGCACTATCATACATTACACACAAAAACTACAATTTAATGAAAAAGCACGCATATTTAATATTAGCACAATCGGATTAAGACCAACCTCGAAATCTCTAGAACAGAAAAATTTGGTTGGCAAGTGAAATTCGGTATTACAATTTTCGGCGAAAAGGCAGGATGCCGGTACCATTGAGCAGGTCTGATGATGTAGATATTTAATTGTTCTTGTCTTTTTCCTTGTTCACTTTTTTTTTTGCTTAATACCTTTTCACTAGGTGACATTTTTTCTCTTAATTTATAATTTATTTTCTTATTCTGACATGTTACTAAAAAAAATTTTTGTCTCTTAATTTTTAAATCATATTATTTTTACTTGTTGACATTTTTAGATTTTTTTTCTCGTATTTTAAATTTTTTATTGTCAATTTTTTTAAATTACTATGCATGTTTATTTTTAATTTTTGGGCTATCTATTTGAGCGGCCGATTTATTTGAATTAGTTTTAATATTTATTTTTATGATGTTTATTTTCGATATATTTTTTGTATGCATGTGCCTAAATTTAAGATTTTACAAACACAAAGGAATATTGTTATTGAATAAAAATGATGATGATGATAGGTGGTAGCCATAGGAACTCAGTGATGAAACAAGGCAACCTTATCTGGAAAAGAATTAAATAAATAATAACAGCAGATACTTTTGGGGGATTGTTTCATCCGCTACTATTGATGCTGACTCATGAGTACAGGCCAATTTCATATGAATTCCGTATATGCCCTTGTCCTTATTACTGTAAAGTAAATACGAAACACGCGTCGGTTCTTTGATATTGGTTCATTGGTTCTGATTGCTTTTTTTATTCATTGAATGTAACATTGCGTGTTCGAATAAATGGCTCCTCCAAATAAATTTCAAAAGTATCTAGAGTCACATCCGGAAGAAAGCTTATAAGTACAAAAGATATGGGACACGAGGAACACGAAAGATTTTAGACACGCACTTCTGAGGCAAAAAAAGAAAAAAAATGTATTAGGTTGAAGTAAATTTCGCCTAAACATTTTTTTTTTATAAATTTTTGAATAGAAAATTAATGTTATAGTAAAACTAGCACTGAAAACGAATTTTTAAGGTTTTTTTTTGTAAAACCTAGTTTTTGCAAAGATTACAAATGTCACTTTTTGACCTCTATCAATAAGGATATTTAGACTACGCTCCATAATGGTATTATCGCCATCAAGAAGGAGTTTTGCACTAAGTTACAATAAGAAGATGTTTTTTTTTTTCAATTGGTATCAACTCTGAAACTAGGCGAAATACAGAAAAGTTTGTATAACATTTTAGTCTTTAAATGTGGTCAGAAATACATTGTTAAAATGTTTCGGGTTCTCGTGTTACACCGTGTAAATTCACCTACGTAAAGGCACACTGGCTAAGCAAAAATTTAACACTTAGGTAACCGAAACACTTATTCACAATACACACCAATCGCATAGATATTTATATACATACACACAAACATCCAGAAGTCATTTAGGCTATTTTTTATTTTTATTTATTTATTTTCCGGCAATCATGCGCAAGAAAATAGTATCTCTACTAGGTCGAGTTAGAAGCAGTCCCAACAGTATTCTGAATGCTATTGCTAACAAATATGATAGCCCAATCCTCGCTCATTGGATTGGGCAAATAAAGGGGTAGCAACTGGCCCATATTGAGGGAATAATTAAGCAATGTTTTGTTTTCACATAATACTAACAACTATGAAGCCTGATCTTCGAAATAAAGATATTTTATTATTATTATTATTTATTATTTTCAATTAAGTTTTCCATAGCTTTTGTACATCGTGTCCATATTATCCATTTACTGAGTGCCACCTCCATCCACTAGGCGTTACTGAAAATCATCGTGGCGGAGTGTGCCATGTGGCTCATACCGTGACACCATGCTGAGTGAGGACCATTTAGCGCAACGCTTAATTTGGTATTGTGCTAATAAATGTTCACAGTTTTGTATTTTTTATTAGAAAACTCGGCCAATAGCATGTCGGTCCTTACCCAGTGTAAGGTCCCGTAATTGCCTGGTCGCAACAATAATCAGACTTAGAAGGGTTTTTTTTTGTAAATCTATGGACATACTTCATAAGCAAAAGCAGTATCTTCCCAGCACTTATTTTTTCATTGATTTGAATTTGTTCATAATAAAGAACTTCGTGTACAATTTTTGCTACAATAAAGTGAACATTTCCGAGAATATTGAAGAAAAATATTTTCAAATGAGTCGTCGACACAAAATGAAGGCTTAAGATGTTTTCCCGAAAATCATTACACATCAGTGAAGGATATTACGTTATTAATTGACACAGTCAGTAAGCCATGCCCCTCCTATATAGGTTTGATTAAACTAAAGGTTTGTTAATGAGCAATTAATATTAATTTACAGTTAAGTTATAATCTCCACCGACCATGTCCCTTCCTGGAAAATCCCTTTTAACGACCTCCAACCCTACACTTATACAAGCAGAAGGTTATAAAGTAATATATAGTTATTATTTATTCATTTACCTACTCAAAACTATTCAGGTAATCTCCGATCTACTTGAAGTAGGCAGGAGAGGTAACTAATCGGGTGAGGTGTTTAAATGATCTCCCACACGGTCTTATTTACAATATAGATTTGAGGTTCATTTGAGCTCAACGAGGGGAATTTAGGGTCAGCAACGCGCGTGTGACTCCTCTGGAGTTGCAGGCGTACATAGGCTACGGAGACTGCTTACCATCAGGCGGGCCGTATGGTTGTTTGCCACCGACGTAGTATAAAAAAATTGTCAGTTTGGAAAACGGCCACGTGGCTCTCTGCCACTGACTGTACCTAACAAGAATAAATACTAAATATTAGTACTCTGACATTGGGGACCTTTTACATCTCCAGATTTAATGTGTTTTTAACCATAGAGACTATACATCTCTATTGTATTGTAGTAATTATTTATTTTAAGATTATTATAATGTAATGTTTACCCAGGTATTGGCTGTTGTATTTATAAAATGTTGTTATGTATTTTTCATGTCACTATATGATGTTACTGTAAATGTTGTATTGACTTGTAAAAGAGCCCTTGAGGCCTACTTGCAGAATAAAATTTTGAATTTTGAATTTTGAATTTTGAATTTTGAATTTTGAATTTTGAATTGAATCAAGTTTGTGGCCATTGCTGTATCAGAATTATTTCTTACGACTCGATTCGACCTTTAATATACGTCAAAATTTGCTCTATATACTCGATATTTCTTCAAAAACGTCACTTTTGACACTGACATATCCAATCCAAATCGTATCTAGAGAAAATGTCTAACGTATGATAAAGACCGAATAGGGCCGTTACACTAAACGCATGTACTATAGTGCCGCCCTGTGTAAAATGCACGAGATCCAGTACCCCTAGTGGAAATTCAATCGACATCATAACGTGACGAACGCGTTTGCGTTAAGTCTCATTTTGTATAGGATTTTGAGTTTCCAAAACGTCCCGCTTAACGCTTGGCGCGCTCTTTCTAAATCACATACAAAATGAGACTAAACGCAAACGCGTACGTCACGTTTCGAAATCGAATTTATTTACACTAGGGGTACTGGTCGTTAGCTCGAACTTAGGTTCCTTTTATTAAAAACCCAGTGTTCTAATTTTAGACGTGACGCAAATTCAATTCAATCAAAATCCTTTTCAAAGGCCTTTTTACAAGCGGTTAATTTCGAGTTACCGCAATATTTTCTGCACCTGTAGATACATATTATCGCCACGCTATGAAAATCCATTGAAAACTTTTCATATACCCTCGTCAATAACGCTCGAATTGAGATTTCCATTAACAGATAGGAATTTATTTATAGTTTCAATTTTATTCGTGGCTGGCTTACATCTCGTCGAGCTGCGATAAAAGTACCAACGTCTGTTACCTGCCTCTACTTGTTGTTTATTTTCACGCCCTTTCTATGGTTTTGACTGCCATGTTTTTTTCAAGAAGTGTCTTTTTCTGATGTTTGTTTTTCGCTATTATACAAGCTTATATTTACCTTGTAATATATGTACGACCAAGGGCAGCTTTATTGTGCATAGTGCGACCGGGCATTTAAGCCTAAGTTCGGTTTCGCGAGCCATATATTTACGTGCTCATCAGAGGAAATTGTAAAGGTCACCGTTGTCGGATACGACATGAAGGACTATATATATATATATATATATATATATATATATATATATATATATATATATATATATATATATGTATGTATGTTGTGCGGGTCAAATCTTCCAGGCAAAATTTGACCCACTTCAATTATTTTGATCACACAATACAATATTGTTCTGGTGGCCATAGGAACTATAGTAAAACGACGTAACCAATTGTGTTTAGTTCAGTTAAAATTGTCTCCATAAGTATTACTTGTCTGTTGAAAGAACAGTACAATCAGCGACAAAAGATTGTATCTAAATTTAATTTTTGTCAAAAAATGTACCTATTACCCTAGAAATTTAAGATTTTCCAAATAAATCCGGCGTTACTTTGTAGAGTTCCAAAATATACTAAAGAATATTTTCTTGCTTCTGCTTCTGCTTCCTCAAAAATGTGGAAATTATGTGGAATACGATAAACTCAATAAAGCAATCGCATAGGTAGTGATAGTGCAACATCATAGGTACTGTAGGTAGTAACTTATCGATATAATTTTATCGACACGTTTTTAAATCCTTATATATAATTTTCTGTCAATATAGTCCTCAATATTAAGGATTCGACTTTAGTACCTCCGTTTTTATTCCTGGTTAAAAAATACAATAACGCATTCACTGCCAACATTTTCGTAGCGCTACACGCGTAGCAGATTCTAGCGTTTTTCCGCTTTGTAGAGGAAAGCGACTACGAACAGAGCGCCCGCCGAGCGGGTTCCCGGCACTCAATGTGATAAAGGAGTTTCACTGCCAATACCTGTAACCTATTCAGGAGATATTATCGAGTACAAACATTGAATCAATGAGATATGTGCCATATCTGCAATATGTCCCAAATGAGGGTGTGATGTAATAAATGTATCCACCGTTCGTTATCTCTAATAATAAAATATCTGACGTCTGTCTCAAATCTTATCTTTACCATGGCTCGTTTGGGTTATGATTAGGGCACAGACCACTTGACTATACGAAGCATAGTATACTGTTACAACTTAGATTAAAATTAAAAGTGGAACTATTACTTGGGTGAGACTTGAACTCACGGCCTGCAGCGCTCTGCCAACTGAGCCATGACCAGAAAATTTTTCCACCATATGAATCTAGGGGACCCTAGCAACATCTACCGTAAGAACGTTACACTTTTTAAACGGCTACCGGAGTTCCAAGTCAGATTGGAAATTCAACAGTTACGATGTGCTAGCCATACTAAATTATTTTTTGAGAAGCAGAAACGTCTGCGTTCGATGCTATTAAGCTTCGAATAAGCATCATTTGCAAATATTTCTGCTTGAAAAATTTAATTTACTGTTAGAACGTCTCGCGGTCAACACATAACCACCAAATATCAAAATTTGGCGACCGGTTTGGCCTAGTGGGTAGTGACCCTGCCTACGAAGCTGATGGTCCCGGGTTCAAATCCTGGTAAGGGCATGTATTCGTGTGATGAGCATGGATATTTGTTCCTGAGTCATGGGTGTTTGCTATGTATTTAAGTATTTATAAATATTTATACTCGTATATTATATATATCGTTGTCTAAGTACCCTCAACACAAGCCTTATTGAGCTTACTGTGGGACTTGTCAATTTGTGTAATAATGTCCTATAATATAAAAAAAAAAAAATCAGATCGCCATGGATTGCGTAAAATGGATTGAGAAGCATTTATAAGGCGACCGCCGGATGGCAACTGCAGCTGCATTAATATTTTTGCTCCGGCCTTGGATACTGTCAATACTCTGGGTAGGGGTCCGTAGTTACCATTTTGTCAGAATTACAGAATTAGAGAGACGGTATTAGTAAGTATCAAGCATAAAACCTTCGCAGCGCTCTCTACGACTTCTACTAAACATTTTGAGAAAGAGAAGACTTTTTCCAATTACTCTGAACTCAAAAATAGCCAATTATATTCGCTATAAAGTATTGAAAAAAAAAAAAAAAAAAAAAAAACTATTATTTTACGATTTTTTCATATTTTTCGCACCCATGGTTCAAAGTTTTTTCAAAAAATTGTTGTTGGAGACCCTTATTCGTTTTGAAAGACCTATTCAACAATACCCCGCACTTTTGAGCTTTAGCGAAAGAAGAATTTCAATAAAATACATTTTAAATTGAAAGACGCTAGTTAAAAAAAATGTGTTTATTAAACCGCCCTGTGGCCATGCATGATTTATATATCCATGCCAAATTGCAGCGACATAGCACTAACGATCGCAGAGCCAAGCCGGACGGACATGGCGAAACTATAAGGGTTCCTAGTTAACTACGAAGCTCTAAAATTAGTGACAAATTGAACGTTATAATGCCGGCAGTAATGTAGCTGCAACTACCATCCAAATGTTACCCATAATATATGATGTAACTCGCATTTCGACTAGAAAATCTCTGCGTGAACACCATGCATCTATTAAAAGTAATCTATGGACTGGGGTGATATCGAACCTACACAATTTATAATTGAAGGGCACGAGAGCTTTACTCTCTACTTCTGGGTTAACGACCACTAAAGTTACACCCTACGCATTGTAGGGACGATAATAGTATTAATGTTCAGATTAGTAGGTATGGCGTACCTAATTACTGTACTGCCTCATCTCTTTTAACTTAAAACTGGTGCCTTTATGAACTGACCTCATGGCTCATTTAAAAAAAAAAAAAACAAATCTTTAGTAAAAATATACACAAAATTTTATTCTGCTATCTTTCGCATGCTCGGGTATCAATATTAACACGAGAAGATAAACAACAACTTTGCCCCCTTGTAAAATAAATAACAATTGAATTGCCGCATGTTTAAACAACGATTTTCCGTCTCGATAACGGTAGATATAGCTCGGTGTGGTTAAAATCGCGCAACGTTGCTTTATTACATCCAGTTCTACACGTCGACTGTAATGGTTTTAGCGTACTTTTCATGTATGGGCTCCCAACTCAACTATATGATTCATTTCAATACGCTGTAGCTAACTATAAAAAATAAACCGGCCAAGAGCATGTCGGGCCATGCTCAAAGCAGGGTTCCGTAGTTACTCTTCCATCATAATAAGCTAAACTGGAACTTAAAGTATAGTAGACTGTAAACTAAGGGTGAACTGTGAATGTACGTCTTTTTATTATGAAGGGGAAACTTTTTGCGATAACTCAAAAACAGCTAAACTGATCATGTCCGCTATAGTTTTCATTTAATGTCTTTCTTAAGCTATACTTCTACGATTTTTTTCATATTTTTTTGACCTATGGTTCAAAAGTTGGAGGGGGGGAAACATTTTTTTTTCCTTCGGAGCGTTTATCTCCGAATATATTCACTTTAACAAAAAATATTTCTTGAAGACCCCTATTACTTTTGAAATACCTTTACAACGATACCCCACACTGTAGGGGAGGTACCCTAAAATTTTTTTTTACATTTTATTGTACGACTTTATTTTCTTTATTGATATAATGACATATCCATATCAAATTTCAGCTTTCTAGCACTAACGACCATGGAGCAAAGCCTCGGACAGACAGACGGACATGGCGAAACTATAAGGATTCCTAGTTGACTACGGAACCCTAAAAATGACCAATTACGTGTCGTCCCGCTCCCATAAAAAAACTAAAGGGGCACGGGGCGCGGGGTCGCGTGGAGTCGCGCTTTTATGTATTTTGTATTACATTTTCGTACTGAGATACAAATTTTAATAATTATTTAGGTTTTATAGCAAAAAAAAAACATTATTTGAGATGACTCGTAGAAAAAGTATTGTATACAATAATGATATAATCAAGCTTTTAATCTCGTACCTTTGGCAACTCTGCAAGCTTCGTTAACTAAACACGGTACTCGATTAAAAAGTTGTCACCTAAATTAGTAATTTACAGGGGTCGGACAAAAAGTGCGGATGACGTAAAAATGACGTAATCTTACACACAGGATGATGTTTGAGTTTGTATTTAAACTTCCGTGTGACATGTAGTAACAAAGTAGTATTAATGAAGTAACAAAATAAACGTAAATAAATCCATGGAATTAATAATACAGGTGATAGGGTGATGTAGTGAATAAAATAAATTTCACGAAACTTGTTACCATAAGGTATAATTATTTGAAATTAGTTAGAACAAGTATGTGGGATCCTCAGATAAATAGGTTTAATAGTCAAAAGTGGGAACAGTAGGTAAGATTAGCAGTATACGTGTTTGTCACGTACCTCCAAAAACGGAAAATTGCCACAATATTCGAGTAAAGATGCATGACATGACATTTTAGATCGTTTTCTTATACATTAGTAAATATAAATTTTAGCTAAATATAATCCTGAAGATACAATAGCTAAACAGTAACGAAGTCAATTTATTGTTCATCTGATTGACAATGTGTCAGTCAAAAACGTACTTACTCATTTCAAGTGGCGATATCGTTTAATAAAGAGGTTGATAAATGATAAGTGATAATTGTTTATGAAAATCAAAAATACTATGTATTTGAAATCATCCTATAAGTGGTTTGACGTCATGCGCACTTTTTGTCCGACCCCTGGCTAATTTATATATCACGATTATATAAATTACTAATTTAGGTGCAGTCTCCTACCTTCGAAACAGCAGCTGTAAATATTTAATAGTAAACAAACGAGTGATGCAATTTGAATGTACGAGTAATAATTTTCTTTATGCTGTTAGTATGTATGTTAACATTATGTACTTAATAATGAACCTCCAGGTCTATGATTCTTAAGTATGTTAAGTACTCTACATTGTACTTCAAATCCATTTGTATATGTGACTGTTTGTGTTCTAAATAACATAAAAAAAAATAACTCACTAACAAAATATGTATGTCACTAATCATGGGACATTTAAGAGAAAATTTGGAGTATTTTTGATATTTCACCGACATCTGTAAAATTTCTACCGCCTTGTGCTGCAAAAGTTGAATGTCCAATTCATCCTTTATGTTTTCTATGTATTTAATGAAAGCTACTGCAACTGGTTTTAATATTATTAACCAATTAAAACGATGGTTTTTTGCTCCAATCATGGGATGTATGGCGCCATTAATTTTCAAACTAACAAAATATCAATGAAAAATTTAACTTAAGCAACTCTTTGGCTCTTGTTTACGGTAAAATGTTGCCAGCGATTAAAAACTGATGGTAAATACTTGTTTTACAGGATTTGTCTATACCATCCCATTACTGGTGCCTGTTCCATTATAGGGGTGTTTACTATATCTCTTTTTCGCCAGAGCTGGCGTAGAAACTCAGTCGCCTAAAAACGGAACCCCAAAATCTGGGAAGGTGCTAATAAATTATAGAAAGCCGAACCGTGAATACAAAAGACAATGAATCTTCAGAAACACTATTAAGCATGATAGATATGATGGCTTCCCTTTTATTTGTTTGTTTGTAGAAAGCTAATCAGAGTTAAGAATAACAATAGCATCCTAAGGATGAAAAATTGTAAGGCACTTTGAAACAAGTGTAGCATTACGCCTTTTTGATATCGAGCTAGTCGAATGACTTTCTTCTGAGCTTCATTACTAAGCTGAATATCAACCATTGTTCAGATTCCTGTTATTGTGTTCTTGTCGTTGTAATCTCATCTGAGAAATTGCCGAGGATCAGTACAAAGCCCGTTCTAAGTCAGGGGAAGGCCGGTAGATTTGCCCGGAGGGCCTATAACAGCCGCGTTGTTAACGCCTGGCAAACGTGACTGAATTTTAACCGAATAAAAAATAATCGACCGAGAATATGTCAGGCCATGCTCAGTGTAGGGTTCCGTAGTTACCATTCTAACAGAATAAGTTAAACGGGAGTCATTAGTAAGTATCATGTATTATAAGCATAATGGAGTACCTTCGCAGCGTCACGTCTTTTTACTAAGTACGTATCTTATCTTATCTTTTCTTCTATTTTTCGGGACCCTTGCGGATACACTTCGACCCATAGGGATCTTTTGTGTAGTTGCCCCCTAAGGATAGATCCGTCAGCTACTCAAGAGCTTTTTTGACCATCTTTCGTAATTCTTTGAATTTTACTTAAAGGGTTTCTCTTTACTTCTGAGACAGCCCAGTATTATACATTTTTATGCACATGCAGTAAGAGTTTTTCCTATAAATATCTGTCCTTTGTAGAGGAATGTAAAGTGCATGTTTGTGCCACACTTGTCGTTTAAATACTTCTTAGCTCTTTTTGAACATGTGTGGGTTTGTCTTGACATAAAGGCAGGTCTCTTTTATGTACATGCATGGCAGAGGTAAAATTACCATTTCATTGAATAGTGGTCTACAACTTTCTAAGAACCAAGCTCCACAAATCGCACGTATGCATTTCTTTTGTAGTCTGAAGGCTCTAGTTATGTTGGCTGAGTTTCCCCATATCAATAGGCCGTATGATAAAACCGAAGCTACATAGCCATGATATGCATTCATCGCTGTTTCTATTGATGCAATCTGCCGTAGTCGTTTCAGTGCGTATACGAAGCAATCGAGTTTGTTACATATAGAGTCAATATGATGTGTCCACTGACAATTTTCATCAATGATTATGCCTAAAAACTTTGTTGTATCTACTTGTTCCAGAGTTCTGTCTTTATATTGTACTTTCAATGGTAAATGATTGCTCCTGTAATTATGAAATTGAATAAAAATTGTTTTTGTTATGTTGATCTTCAAATTGTTATAATTTTGCCATGTTATTATGTCATTTATAGCCGTATTTATATCTTCCTCGAACGTTTCTGGATATTCACATTTGACGATCGACGATTGATGACGATTTGGAGTTGTCTTCTGCTAAGTTTCCAAAGCTTTTTGCTACAGCCGGAGTCTACTCCTTGTATGAAGAGCTTTGAGTGCTTTAGACCCGTCAGACTGTCCCATTCTTTTTAGTGTCTGGTCTTAGTGTGGTCTTTGATAGCCGTTATAATGGTTCCCTGTGAGAGCCCCACGAATGGTTCCGGACCTATGTGGTTACTGACAGATCCGGCTCTGGCAAGTTCATCTGCATTTTCATTGCCTATGAATCCCTCGTGCACTAGGATCCATACCAGTTGCACTTTGTTTTGTCTTCCAAACATGCCCCACACCATTGCGTTGAAACGAAAAATAAAAATAAAAGAACATTTTGTATAGGAGGTACCCTAAAATGTTGTTTTTTCTGGTTAGTATTTTACCGTTCTGTCTCCATGAAAGATTTATGTAGCCAAATTGCAGCTTTCTAGAACTAACGGTCTTATCAACGAGACAATTCAAAAAATCCCAAACACAATTAACTTGCGTTGTTTCATCACAGAGTTCCTCTTGCCACCTCCCAACTCCATCGTCAAATCAGCTCGATGGTACCACAATATTGCATTGTCATCCGACTTACATAATATGTAATGCATAATATTGTGTATGCAAAATTTCAGGTCAATCGGAGATCGGGTAGTGTGTCAAATTTAGCTTCCAAGATTTGACACCAACAAAATAACACAGGGCAAATAATAAAAACTTGTAAAATAAAGGCTTGTAATAAGCAACATTTTTCTCAAGGTCCTGTTTTAATGATGGGTTTTATGAGGAATGGATTGATGGATTCACATGCAGATCTTGAAATTTAAAATGTTCCTGAAGCTCGAAACTTTGTGACATGACTATTTGGCCGGACAGATACGAGTCCTGGAGAATGCTGCTTCACTCATAACAAAAAGTTTAAACTAATTAAATTAACTTAACAAGAAGGATAAAATAAAATATTATCCTTTTATTATGCGCTAATAATTGATATGTGTAATGTATGTACAGATTTACCTAACTGTTTGTCACATCGCCTTCATGTCCTTACATCGTGGTGCATTCGAGTGTGCCTTCTGCAGTCCGAGGATTCCTGACGCGGCCAATGATGACCCCTATATATGACAGTTCATTTTTGTATAGAGTAAATGTCAATGTCAAATGTTTTTGGACTTTTTTTTTGTATTTATAACAAAGCTTGCGACTCCCGTACAAAAAAAAACTAGATTAAAATCACAGAACAGTGAATAAACGGGTCTCTTCAGTCCTTCAATTAAGCCCGGGAGAGGTGCCAAATTGATGCTTAAATTCGAGCTTGGGATGCCCCCTTCACACAACGAACTGCTTGGAGTCGAAATACAGGTGAATATTTGCTTAAATGTACCAAACCGTAAGAGAGGTGGACTGGAAATACGAATAGCTGTAATTAGGAGATACAGTCGGTGATTATATTTTGGAATATACTGTTACAAAAGGAAGAATAAGTATGAAGTTATACGTAAATTTTTAGCACAGGAAAGACATTAAATTATAGCTAAACCTAGAACTCTTCCCTCATTTTCCGTCATTAAACGGCAAAGTGCCCGCAATGAAGTTACCGGGATTTCTCCAGAGCACATTCTACCGCTAACTTCATTCCCAGGACAAAGGTGAACCCGGATCGGATCCTCTTTGAGGAAATTAGGATTGGCTGAAAAAAATTACAGAAATAAATAGCGAGTCGAAACTTATTCATTTTATATTAAAAATTATTTATAGATTTATAAAAAAATCAATGAAGAAATGAACGCCGGAAAACTTTGCGTGGCCTCTTACAGTCGAATCAGTTTCCAATTTGTGTATTTTTATCATACAAAATATTTTAGCAAATAATTAAATATATTGTTATCAAACGGATTTGGATGTGGTGGCGGACAGTTGGAGTCAACGAGACTCATTGAAATTATGCTTTGTTATAAATCTCCTTACTTCTTATATCTATGATGTATTGTGATTTTTTATTTGTGTTTTCGTAACTCTATGTATAATTAATTCTAAACATTATCACTTCAAGCATTGAATTAGTAATAATTTTACATAAAAAAGTTAATGTCTATATTATCAAAAAACTAAGCCTAAATTAGCCTGAGGCATTGTTCCCAGGACACTGGCCGCGTTCCCTCTCTGCACAGTGAGGCTAAGTTTTTGTGCGCAAAAAGCGCCAGCTCGTAGGTCGCCAGACACCCAGACTAGTTTAGTAGAAATTTCTTTTACTAGTTTCTTGGTGTCAGACGACCAAGGACCGAACTTGGCTAACCTCGGTCAACCTTTAATAGAGATAATGTAACTAGATAATTGGGTGGGGTAAATAAATCATCGGGGAAACGTATAAATTTACCTAACCGAATTATGTCGATGTCCCTCTTATTTTAATTAATAATAGACCGTTGGTTGTTACGTAAGCTAGTGGATAAGTTAGCTTTATATTAGTAGATCTGGTTTAGCTTGTCGTAAGTAGTTTGTTAACTTTTATTTGAAACGAGACGCAATAGAGTAAACTAAGGAGTTTCTTCGGCGATTTTTCTCCTAGTAATCCACATCCCCGGAACCGTCATTATTGTCAATAAATATACCTAATAAATTTGCGATAATAAATTTAAATTTTACAAATCGCCGTGCGCCTTTCTTTACTAAGTAGTTCAGACCTTCTATATAACAGTAATTACATCTAATTACTAGCTTTAGTATCTAAAACTTAAAGTATGGTATATTAATCAACCCCAATGCCATCACAGACTATACTTTCGGTTCGGTATAATCGGTTCAGAAATGACGGAGTTCTGAGGTAACAAACGTACAATCGAATTGACAACCTCTTCCTTTTTGAAGTCGGTTGAAAATAAATTCAATGGATTTAGTACAAAACAGATCCTAAAGAAATGAATGGAATTGAATGCTGGAAACGATCTGCAAAAAGTGCTGACGAGCGAATGTGTAACTACTTATGGTTTTTTACACTTTATTTTATTTATACCAATTGTATCTCCTGTTACTATTGGCACATGGGTGCTACATCATATGTTTTAGGGTTCTCTTCAACTAATACGAGCTTAGGGGCCCCCAAAATCTTCTGCGCCTCAGCGATTGGCAGCGCGGCAGCGACACGCGAACCCAAGTCGCGGTCTACGAGGTAAAGGATCTCCAGCGTTTTCTTTTGTGTTTCTTCAATAGCGTTCACCATTATGTTGGCTATATTTAATGCCATCCTATTCCTCTTATCCTCCGTATTAACGTACGTGTTGTAGAAATAAGAAGACTCTCCAAGATCCGTCGACTGTTTGAACTTAAGTGATATCGCATCTTTAGGTTTCGCTACGTCCACATAAGGAACTGGGCCGTTGAACGAGTTCTGATAGTAATTTGGCACATCTTTCATATTATCTAGCACCGGCGGTAAACCGTCACGGTTATATGTCTTCGAATACTTCGGATGATTAAATTCAATGTTATTATGATTGATGCCTAACCGGTAAGTTTGAGCATCTCGGTAGGAGAATCTTCGCGCTTTGAACGTGTCGTCGACCGGTCCTGGTATTCCGGGCACCAAATTACCGGGATTAAAGGCCATTTGCTCGACATCCTTAAAATTATTCTCAGGATTTCTGTTTAAGATTAAGCGTCCAATAGTTTCTGTATGGTATGTCCCATTCCTCCATAAAGCAGTCATGTCGAAAGGATTGTAATTAAGCTTAGGAATGTGGGACTTCGGAATAATGTCCATGTCTAGTCTCCAAGAGGGGTAGTTTCCTGCGGCTATTGCATCGTAAAGGTCTCTGATGGAGTAGTCAGGGTCATAATTTCTAATAGCCATGGCAGCTCGTTCAGTGAGTAACTCCAGTCCCTGTTCAGTCATGAAATTGAATCTCACGAAATAGCTGTCACCGTGTTTGTTAACAATCTCGTATGTGTGGATAGGAAATGCGTTCATTTTCCTGTAGCCATTAAAGATACCGAAATCTGATAACAGCCACAATATCTGGTGGATAACTTCAGGCGTAAGATTGATGAAGTCCAAACGAGCTGTAGAATCGATAATGAATGTCTTAGGATTCCTTTTGAAAGCATGAGCCAATGGACTGAATAAATGTGGAGAATTATACAGGAAAACTGGAAGCGACAAGGCGAGAAAATCTAAGTTGCCCTCGTTTGTGTAGAATTTGGATGTTAAAGCTCCCGTCTCTCTCATCACATCTACTCCTCCGCGACTTTGGATCAAATAGGAGAATCGGACGACGACGGGGGTTCTCTTCCCAATGCCATTGAAGACATCCGCTTTGGTGTATTTGGAGACGTCGTTGGTAACTTCGAAGTAGCCGAAGGCGCTCGTGCCGCGCGCGTGGACCGAGCGCTGCGGGATGCGCTCATGTTCGGAAGCAGACTGCAGGTCCCAGAAATGCTGACTGTTGAAGAAATCTGTGTTGAGGGTGACTGTCTCCCGCACCTCCACCGGTCTGCCAGCGGTAGTTGTCAGCACTCCAATAGGTTTCTGCAACGGATGCATAGATTAAAGAAAAAAAAATCGAAGAGAACGTCTTCTTAATTTTATTGTCCGTGTTTTATTTATATAATAAATAAATAAATAAATATTATAGGACATTATTACACAAATTGACTAAATCCCTCAGTAAGCTCAATAAGGCTTGTGTTGTGGGTACTTAGACAACGATATATACAGAATGATCCAAACCTAGACGTCCAAAATTTTTTTTAGAATGTTCACGTCGTGGGCTATCACTATCAGAATATAAATAAATTAAAGGCTTTTCCCCAGAATTACATAATAAAAGTTAAAAGTAGAAAAATTCACAACTCGAAAAGTACGAAAAATCGGCTAACATACATGGGGTATATTCTGAATATTCTTATAGCAAACAACGTGAGCAATCTAAAAAAAATTAGTATGGATTTTCGCAAAGTAACGCCTGATTCTATTAATTAGATTTATACCGCGCGTATTTTTGATACGACCACATAATCAAAGAGCAGTTCGTTTAGGCTGTAAATAACACACTTTCATAGGTTTTATTAAAAAATTTACGACTTTTATTTTTTCATACAAAAGAATTCAGCAAGCAATGTATCACTACTTTGTTTTAACTCAAAACGTCTCATTAATGACGCGACGTCACAACTGTCACAAGTAATCATGATGTACGAAAACATTGCCGCTGGAAAAAATGCAAATATAATTATTATCTGATAGTGAAGGCTAAAATAGAAAAATCTTTCAAAATTGTGTTATAGGACTAAAACCGACGTCTAGTTTATGTTTGAGGTTATATCAAAAATACACAATGTATTTGGCCTACGATAATTTGATCACATTTTCAACTTTCGTGCAGAGCCTAAGTGGCTCCCTATGCATCTTTGCCGAAACTTTCATATTCTCTCTCATCTTTATAGCATTCTTTTCAACCCCTCTACTCCTTCATATCTTAAGGAACGTTTTACTTATCTCTCCTCCGTCAGGCCTTCACGGAAATATCTACTTGCTCCCCCTCCATCATGTACAAAATTTAACAATGACTCCTTCACGTTTCGAGCTGTTCGCCTGTGGCACAGTCTGCCGTTAGACATTAGGTGTGCAAAAACTCTTTTAAGCTTTAAAAACCTACTGTAAAATCATTACTTGTCTCTTGCTTAGTGTTCCCCTGTCTGTAGTATATTTATATATGTATGTATATTTATTTTGCCATTTTAGATTTATTTAATATATTTATGTATACTGTTTGCTTAATGTGTGTATAACTTTCTTACTCCTCTTATTTATTCGTGCACTACCTCTTTGTTCTTCATATCCTGCTTCTCTAAAGTTGTCTAAAAGAGATCTCTTACAGCATTAAGACCGCCTGTTGCTACCTTTATTTATATTGTAAATTTTGTTTGAATTTGTTTTGTATGTGGTGCAAAAGAATATTTATTTACTTAATGATGGCCTTACATTTGTTTAAGAGATAGATGCACATTACATTTAGTCCACTTATGCTTACCGGATGTGTTACATTAAACTCCTGCAACTGCCGTTGGACAGCGTCTAATGTGACGTTAAGGTAGCGGACTCCATGTGCATCATTGGCTATGGCAACGCAGACAAACGCTACTAGCCACTGCATGGCTCAAGATGATAGCGTGCGAAATACGAAATCTCTATATATTACTACTTCATATAATCGGTTACATCCTACGCTCTTTAGTATGGATGGATATCGTTAATTAGAAGATATGCCTAGCGGAAAAAAGTATTCAGCTTCCATTCTGTTTGTGTGAATCTAATGCTAATATTTCTGCCTGATTATAAGTGCGTTACACTCGCAATCATTTGGTTTTACATCAGCGGAAATGGGTGAACACGAATAAATACAATTCCAATGTAATATTCATCTCGTTTTGTTTGTAACTAGATTTCTTTTGTCAATTAGTTTTAATTCCTTCGTTTACTGCATTCATTTCATAATCACACTAAGTTTGACTGAATGCTATTCGCTATACATCGTATCTGCATCTATTTAAAGGTTTTCATGCAAACATGTGCTAATGAAAATTAGTAATTAGCTCAAGAAAATTAATATAAAAATAGTTTGTGTAGTTTTGTAAATTGGTACAATTTTATACATTGTGGTGTCCAGATAAACATACTAAAAGTCCTCGAGGGTGGGGATTGTGCTGACGGTGTAGGGGTCGGAGGGAGAGGGGGTGAGGGGTGAAGGTACCTTTTTTCAGATTTTTGCTCATGTCTTGAATATACAAACAGCATTATAAATACTTCGGACAAAAGTTTTACCATAAAATTTCATACAAATGTGGTTACATTTATTTTAACTCTATGGTCAATACTTTAGGAGCTACAGGGTGTTTAATTTAGAGACAAAAAATAGACGATTTGGGAAAACGTTTTTTTTTTCATAATTGTCCATAACAAATCTAATTTTTGGCGTAGAATAAGCAAGCTTAGTCACTTGCTGACCAAATATTTCAAAAAAACCGACCAAGAGCATGTCGGGCCATGCTCAGTGTAGGGTTCCTCGACCGATCAGGTTCGCTATAGTTATCCTTGTAAGTTTTTACTAAGCTTTACTTTAACGATTTTTTTTTCATATTTTTGGTCCCATGATTCTATGGTACTTAAAAATGTTAAGGGAAGTAGGTAGAGGCCCCCCTCAAATACATTGTTACAATACATTGTTTTTCTTTGAGAGCAATTATTTTCGACAAATATTAAGTTTATCAAATTATTAGTTCAAAAACCAATATAAAACACGCTTTTATAAATGCACGTAAAAACCAAAAAAAGTCCATTACGTGACCTTTCTCACAAGTGCACACACGACTATGATACGATATTCCATCATGGAATGCCAGTGCCTATCTTCCGGCTTCATCATCAGACCTTGAAACCTAATCGTGGTCAAAGTTCATTACAAGATTTTTCTAACAAATCCAAACACAGCTATGATACGATGTTCCATCATGAAGTTCCAGTTCATATCTTCCGGCTCCATCATCAGATCAGTTCGACAGTACCATATTACATACAGCTGCCGATTTTCATGACGCTACGATCCTTGGAAGATGGTTAAATTAGTTACCTTAGCTTCCATTACATAGTTACATACAGGTCGACCTAATAAAAGCGTGTTAAAAATGGTTTATGACAACCCATATAAGACCTATTCAAGGACACCCCACACTATAGGCACAGAATTACAGTGTTGAGCCGAAAAAAAAACCCACTTTTAGTGTAGGCGAGCCACCCTAAAAAAATTGTATTCTTCTAATTTTTATTTTACGAGTTTATCGGGGTAACTGATTTAAATATTCAAACTAAATTTTATTTTATAGATCCATTGTTCAATAGTTAGAGGCTTGGGCGGAAGGGACGATTTTTTTTTTCTTTTGGAGAGATGATTTTCAAAATATTCAAAAATTGTTGTTGAAGACCCTTACCTATTCGTTTTAAAATACCTAACCTAACGACATCCTGTACTATAGGGTAGAAAAGTAAATAAATCATCTCTCCGTTACGTTTAAAATATTTTTTCACCTCAGCAGCTCGAACAAGGGGACTTTGCTGCTTAAAAACAGTTGCTGGCAGTCCGTCCGTCTGTCTGTACGTCTGTCTGTCTGTCCGTCTGACACCAGGCTGTACCTCATGAACCGTGATAGCTAGACAGTTGAAAATTTCACAGATGATGTGTTTCTGTTGCCGCTATAACAACAAATACTAAAAAGTACGGAACCCTCGGTGGGACGACTCGCACTTGTCCTGTTTTTTTTGTTGTTATAGTGTTGGCGTAAACAACAATTACAACGAATAAGTAGAGTACCTTTTTTATTTACTTATTAATTTAGCGAGTATCGTTTGAAACTTTAATGTCTTTCAATAGGTCTTACACATACCTACCCTAACCGGGATAGGAAGGCTGATATCTGAGTGGAATGGAATGCTTGAAAGGATGCAAGACAGATATTCGTAGATGTAAGTTAGTTTTTAATTAATAAATAAGTAGTTTTTAAGTTATGAATCTACGTAACGCTTTGGCGTAAGCTGTAATGTTATGATAACTTGATTCAAATAAATAATAACCAAGTCACATAGTAGCAGTTTTCACTGAATTATTCCAGAAATTATTGTAAAAATTTGACAAGAATTGTCAGTATTTCTAAAACAAGACCGATTTCACAAAAACCATTATGACATTTTAATCTCTAAATGTGGCCAAGAATACACCTTTAACATTTGTCGGGTTATATTTACCCACAAGACCCACGGTGTATTTTTCGATGACTAATAACTAACATAATTATATTATTATTTATGCTCACTTTTATTTTTTCGTCATACATACGTCATATCACATCATATTGAGTAATGCGACGAAAGAAAGTCGAAACTACTGTACATGCAACCACTGGCATGCTCCAAGCATACTGATCCCAAACGCAAAACCAGAGTGTCTTGTATTGTTGTAATTGACCGAAAAATTAAAAACCATACAGTTTGGGTGACTTAACAACTTGATCATTCATTGTAGTTAAATCTCTCCTTGGCTGCAAACGGTTGCGAGAATTGCCGCCATCCCAGGCATTAAAAAGCGAAGTGCCCTCAACGAAGTTACCGAGATTTCACCGCGGTACATTCGACCGCTAATTTCATTTCCACGACAAAGGTGAACCCGGAAAAGATCCCTTTGAGAGAATAACGGTTGGTTAAAACATTATAGAAATAAATCAGGCGTCACTCATTATTTATTTAGTATGAAAAACTTATTTACATACTAATAAAATCCTTCCGGACACTTTTTCGGGACTATTGTTTCCGAAAATACTCGTTTTATCAAAAAATTGTTGTTAGAGGCCCGTATTCGTTTTAAAAGACCTATCCAACGATACTCTGCAATATTGGGTTAAAGCAAAAAAAATAACATTTTGTATGGGACCCTAAAAATTATTATTTTCTAGGTTTTATTTCACCGTTCTGTCGCCATGCATTATTTATGTATCCATGCCTAATTGCAGCTTTCTATCACTAACGATCACAGAGCAAAGCCGCGGACGGACGGACAGATTAATATGGCGAAACTATAAGGGTTCCTAGTTAACTACAGAACCCTAAAACGAACTTTAAGTTCAAAGTTCATTAAGTACAGTGCTAAGCGGAAACAAAAAAATAGATGTGGAAATAATTTTAGTGGATGTTGTACTTCCTACCCCTCAAATTTTGTGTTCCATTTTGCAGTGTTTGATTATTTGTAGAATAACCGGCCAAGAGCATGTCGGGCCACGCTCAGTGTAGGGTTCCGTAGTTACTCTTCCGTCACAATAAGCTAAACTGGAGCTTAAAGTATAGTAAATTGTTAACCAAGGGATGAACCGGTACCTTCCACCCGAGTTAAACAAATAGGCAAATTTGCATAATCAGTACCTAATTAAAGTAAGTCTTTTTACTATGAAGGGAAAACTTTTTGCGATAACTCAAAAACAGCTAAACTGATCATGTCCGCTATAGTTTTCATTTAATGTCTTTCTTAAGCTCTACTTCCACGATTTTTTTCATATTTTTTGGACCTATGGTTCAAAAGTTAGAGGGGGGGGACACGTTTTTTTTTGCTTTCGGAGCGATTATCTCCGAATATATTCACTTTATCAAAAAATGTTTCTTTAAAACCCCTATTAGTTTTGAAAGACCTTTCCAACGATACCCCACACTCTAGGGTTGAAGCGAAAAAAAAATTTCACCCCCACTTTACGTGTAGGGGAGGTACCCTAAAAAAAAAATTAATTTTTAGATTTTATTGTACGACTTTGTCGGCTTTATTGATTTATATATCCATGCCAAATTTCAGCTTTCTAGCACTAACGACCACGGAGCAAAGCCTCGGACAGACAGACAGACAGACAGACAGACAGACGGACATGGCGAAACTATAAGGGTTCCTAGTTGACTACGGAACCCTAAAAACGATCGGAGTTATAACACAACAACAAATGTACAAAATAATTTTCATTACATTATCGACTTATAATAATTGTTTCTAATTATGTTGCTATTTACTTATAGTTTTTAAGTTTTGCGGCGTCCTAATTTTGACGGTTTTGGCGGGATTGCTCTACGACATACATACTACAGGGAGTATAAGCTGCGTGGGCGACATCAGCTTAGCAAAATAATATCAATTATTTTAATTAACCCCATTTTTGATGCTTTTTAGGGTTCCTTAGTCAACGAGGAACCCTTATAGTTTCGCCATGTCCGTCATCCGCGACTTTGTTCCGTGATCATTTGGCATGGATACATAAATTGTGCATGGCGACAGAACGGTTAAATAAAAACTTAAAATAGTACCTGTTGCGCGAGGCCCCCGCAAGCGCGAGGCCCCGGGCGGTTGCCCCGTTCGCCACCCCGCTGCCGTGCTTTAAGCGCTTGACTCAAGGCAATGATTAGGTTCCTACTAGTTATGTCTTTTTCCCGAGCATCGCTGTCTCGAGATTCAGGATTAAATTCAGAAAGCACTAGTTAAGTATCTTTGACACTAGACTCCTTAATTGTACGAATCAGTTCCATCATTTCACGTTGCTGCATTTTAAACAACATTTTCCACATTAGATTGTCTGTACTACTTATTTAAAATAACTGTAGAGTGATCCTCTGCCGTTTCTGGTAATCTCACTTCCGATGTCGGGGCACGGGGAGGCCGAACAGGCGTGTTTGACATATTGATGTCGTGTGGGCGTGCACGTGCAGAACACCACGATATAATAATCTCACGATACAATCAAATCGCTATATTCCTTGTTTTAATTAATTAAGTATTAAGTTTTGACGACCGGTTTGGCCTAGTGGGTAGTGACCCTGCCTACGAAGCTGATGGTCCCGGGTTCAAATCCTGATAAGGCCATGTATTTGTGTGATGAGCATGGATATTTGTTCCTGAGTCATGGGTGTTTAAGTATTTATAAATATTTATATATTATATATATCGTTGTCTAAGTACCCTCAACACAAGCCTTATTAAGCTTACTGTGAGACTTAGTCAATTTGTGTAATAATGTCCTATAATTTTTATTTTTTTTATTAAGTAATTATACACCAAACATATTTGATGAAATAAATCACGATTGGTTGGGTTACCAATGGGTGTGTAAGCGACCATCTCGTGCGGGGCGCTGTCAACGAATGACGTCCCGCGCCGCCATGATACTTTCTCCATTCGGGACTACCCGCTCTTAAAATCAATCAACTTGTCAATGTCAATAACAATCACAGTAACCCGTTGAAATAATTTTACGATTAAAAAATAATCGAATTAAATAAAGCGCGCGCCGTTATATAATAGATCGATTATTGAACCAGTAATATATTATATTACTGGTTCAGTAATCGATCTATCTTTTTGGCAAACCGATGGCCTCTGGGAACACTGGGGAATATATAGCTTCTCCTCGGCGAGAACCAAAGGCTTATCATATTTTACTGAGTGATTGGCTTTGTCCATAACATGCTCCCAGACTGCATACCGGTCGATGGTGTTTGACAACAGCTATGTGTTCCTTTACCCGAGTAGAAATGTTTCGCTTTGCCTGTCCCATATTATGGAAGATCACATCATCCGTTGACTACGAACGCTGTCAAGGGTTTGAAACGTCGGGATGTATTTTAAATTCATTATACGCGACATAATCCATCTAAATAATTTTAGTTCATGAATAACAATCGCGTTAACCGAAGACAATAGAAAGTATAGTTAACTACATTTTATCACATAATTTTACTGACTGTATCTCCTGTTACTATTGACACATGGGTGCTACATCATATGTTTTAGGGTTCTCTTCAACTAATACAAGTTTCGGGATCCCCAATATCTTCTGCGCCTCAGCTATTGGCAGCGCGGCCGAGACGCGCGTGCCTAAGTCGCGGTCTACGAGGTATAGGAGCTCCAGCCATTTCTTTTGCGTTTCTTCAATCGCGTTCACCATTATATTGGCTATGTATGATGCCATCCTATTTCTCTTACCCTCCGTATTAATGAACGTGTTGTAGAAATAAGAAGACTCTCCGAGATCTATCGACTGTCTGTACTTAATTGATACCAACTCTTTAGGGTTCGCTACGTCCACATACGGAACTGGGCCGTTGAACGAGTTCTGATAGTAATTCGGCGTATCTTTCATATTATCACGCACCGGCGGCAAGCCATCTCTGTTGTAGGTCTTCGAATACTTTGGATGATTGAGTTCAATATTATTATGATTTATACCTAACCGGTAAATTTGAGCATCTCGATAGGAGAATCTTCGCGCTTTGAACGTGTCGTCAACCGGTCCTGGTATACCGGGCACCAAATTACCGGGATGAAAGGCCATTTGTTCGGCATCCTTAAACTGATTATCAGGGTTTCTGTTTAAGATTAAACGTCCAATTGTTACTGTATGGTATGTTCCATTCCTCCATAAAGTACTCATGTCGAAGGGATTGTAATTAAGCTTAGGAATGTGGGACTTCGGAATGATGTCCATATCTAGTCTCCAAGCGGGGAAGTTCCCTGCAGCTATTGCGTCGTAAAGGTCTCTGATGGAGTAGTCTGGGTCATAATTTCTAATAGCCATGGCCGCTCGATCGGTGAGTAACTCCAGTCCCTGTTCAGTTATGAAATTGAATCTCACGTAATAGCTGTCACCGTGTTTGTTAACGAGCTCGTATGCGTGGACAGGAAAGGCGCTCATTTTCCTGTAGCCATTAAAGATACCGAAATCTGATAACAGCCACAATATCTGGTGCAGGGCTTCAGGCGTAAGAGTGACAGTGTCCAAACGAGCTGTAGAATCGAAAATGAATGTCTTAGGGTTCCTTTTGAAAGCATGAGCAAACGCACTGAACTTATGTGGAGAATTATAGAGGAAAACTGGGAAAGATATGGCCAGAAAATCTAAGTTGCCCTCGTTTGTGTAGAATTTGGATGTTAAAGCTCCCGTCTCTCTCACCACATCTACACCTCCGCGACTTTGGACCAGATAGGAGAATCGGACGACGACGGGGGTTCTCTTTCCAATGCCATTGAAGACATCCGCTTTGGTGTATTTGGAGACGTCGTTGGTAACTTCGAAATAGCCGAAGGCGCTCGTGCCGCGCGCGTGCACCGAGCGCTCCGGGATCCGCTCATGTTCGGATGCAGACTGCAGATCCCAGAAATGTTGACTGTTGAAGAAATCTGTGTTGAGGGTGATTGTCTCCCGCACATCAACTGGTCTGCCAGCTGTAGTTGTCAGCACTCCAATAGGTTTCTGCAATGGATATACAGTTACATAAATTAAATATCATTGGGGAATTTTACACAAATCAAGCTGTAAGCTCAATAAGGCTTGAGTTGTGGGTACTAACGATAACCATGAAAGCTTGAAAGAACGCTAGTTCTTTAAGGTTTTAAAATTGCATTTCCTACTTTAGGGCGGAAAGTATTTATTTTTTATTTGTACTTCTAAGTACGGCTAACAGCCATATATGCCATATTATTCAGTTAAAAGTTCTCACATTAGCTTCCACATTTTTAGACCAAGTATTATCAAAATTAAGGGTCATTTGCATTGCGTTTTTAAAAATAGTAGATTGTTAACCAAGGGATGAAAGGCACTCATTTCTGTCGAGGTAATTTGGCGCTCACTGCGTTCGAATAAGTCCGAGATTGAAATGGTGCTTCTCACCCAAGTTAAGCACTCTACTTTTTATTTCGAATACGAGGAAAGTACTCGTAATACATATGTGTATTAAAAAACATGACAGAGTATAAACTTGCGTAATTAGTACTTCTTAAGGGTACTTTCAATTAACTATTAAGGTAAAAGTATCGTTATTTATGGAATGGAGAGTTTAATATCAGAATGTAAATTGTCCATTCAAAACCAATTTTCAATGGCTTATCGTAAAAAACTTTAAAAAACGCACTTGGAATGTAAAATGCTCTAGCCCAGAAACGTCACTTTCTGCACACTTCATAGAACAACAATGACCCACTTTCAGAGTATGAGAAATAAAAAAACATAACTATTCATAGACACATTTCCCTCCTTTGCGTAGCGCTGTCTGGTGAAAAGTAGTGGCTTTTTTTTACTACGTCGGTGGCAAACAAGCATACGGCCCGCCTGAGGGTAAGCAGTATCCGTAGCCTATGTACGCCTGCAGCCCCAAAAGAGTTACATGCGCGTTGCCGACCTTAATACACCGCACCCTCGTTGAGCTCTAAAAACCTTACTCGCCGGCAGGAACACAACACTATGAGTGGTCTAGCCATCGATGAGTAATATCAAAGATCACTCAAAGATACATAACTTCGTATTCCTTTTGGTAAGTAATATAAATGCTTACCGGATATTCTGCTTTAAACTCCTGCAACTGCCGTGCTACAGCATCTAAGGTAACATTGAGGTACTCAATTCCAAGTGCATTTTGTGCTATGGCTAAGCAAACTAACGCAACTATCCGCCTCATGACGCCAGGTGATGGCGTACGAATTAAAGAAGCACCAGTGGCGGCGCGTCACAAATATTCGTAGAGAACCCGGAGCTAATTTTGATTTCCTTTTCTCCATGAACCGATCATGAAAGTACTCAACAGGCTGAAATTAGACAAGCCGGTGGGAATCGAGTTCTTTGAACGATCCGCCACTGAGAAGCACTATATATTACTGATTCAGATAATTGGTTATCTCCTATTGCACGAATACATATCGCTTATTAGAAAATATGCGCACCGGACATAAGATTATCGGCCTGTATCCTGTTCGTATGAATCTAATGCTAATTTAATTTATTCATAACACTTATTAAGAGGCTGTCAACACCCAATGTCCTTGAAATTGATGTTACTTAAACAATTTTTTAAGAAAGACTATTTGTTTTAGTCAAGTAAGAAAAATATATGTTCATATTAATTATATTTCAAAGACCGTGGTCGTACTCGATACACGATTGAACGAAATCGGCTCGATAGAAAATAATTGCAAAGATTGGTCTTAAAATCACAATTAAACGGTTTTATGTCTTTATTGTTTTGACTTATGGGTCTGCAATTAAAATCACAATTTCAAAACATTTATATCTAAACCGTGGTCGAGTTAAATATTACACTAATAATCCACTTTTTTTGTATTTAAATATTTTTCTTATTATTCCCTTGCCCAGGCCCAGTAACATGCGACAGTGCTATCTCATTTACTCCGATACAAATAGACAGTGTGCGCGCTTTAGGTATTGACAGCCTCTTAACAACAACTCGGGTTTGCATTAGCGAAAATTAGTGTGCACTAACCAATATAATTACAATATAAACACTTCTTATTTTAATTTCAGAATTAGCAACAGAATAATACTCTTCCAATCAAATTTGTACAATTACGTTTGAATCGAACTTTAATTGTTTCTTCGTTTAATAACAGAAAATAACACTAATTTTAATTTAAGAGTTTGTAACGCAAATCCTCGTGTTTGAACTTAATCAAAATGAGTAAGAAGGTATTAGGGTTCCGTACATGAAAACAATCAACAAGGAGCTTTGCTCCTTCTTCTGCCGGTTTTCCATCTATCCATCTATTTAATAAATAAATATTTTCATAAATATGTATTATTTCATAAATAGGTACATTTAATTGGGCATTATAAAAATAAACTAACTTATCTATTAAATAAAACTAAATTAAAACTAAAAACTAATACTAAATAAAATTAAAATATGTCTAAAAAATTTGGCCCCTTTGGCATGGTGCCGAGGATGCTGGCAGCATTTCCCCGCTGTATAGCGATGCTAATACGTTGTGCGAGAAAGCTGCCAGCTCTTCGGTCACCTGTGAAGTCGACCAGCCTTTTAGATAGTTCTAAATCATAAATAATTTGTAAAAATATGTAACAAGCTACTACCACCCAAAGAATCAGAACTTTATGTTTGGGAAAATAACATATTCTACAAAATTGTAGAATTATGCAATTTATTCTATTCGCAATGAAACTGCTTATAGCACGAGAAGACATAGGTACAATCAGCATCAATAGTAGCAGATGAAACAACGCGCCAAAAGTATTTGCTACCCTTTTTCAAATAGGGATATATAATGTATATCTACAATTCGCGTTCAATTGTATCCAAAAATCTAATTATTGTACGTATTGAGACATATCCCTTTTAGTTAAGTTATTAGATATTAAAAAATAAAATAAATTAAAAATTAAAAATAAAATTCTTTAATTTTTCGAATACAAAAAAAATTATACACATCAGATAAAATTGACAATTAAAGAGAATGTACGAGAACCCCTCCATAGGGTATAGGCCTTCCAAGGTTTTACTATTTGGCACAGATGTGCAATAACTTACCTAGTGAAGTGAAAAATTGCAAAATCATTAAAAATGTTTAAAACCAAATTGAATAAGTAGAATTGTAAGTTGAAAAGTAACTGTTATGACAATTGATCATTAGGGCCATAGCCTTTAGGTCAAAAGAGTTAGAGCATGTTATTTTATGCCAAACATTGTAAGGGATTTCAAAGATATGGTAAAAAACATTAGGAATCTTGATAGTTATGGTACAAATGCATAGGATAAATGACTCTTAGGCTAACCCTTACATTATGAAAAATAATCTTTATGATAATTGATCGTTAGGTTAGGATAAACCAGTTAGGGTAAGTGACTTTAGGACAAACGTTGATAGGGATTCAGAATGACACCCACTAAAAAAACTAGTATCTCGCAACTCGTGTGTTGCTTTACATTGCGGGCCGAATTATTTTGTATGGTTAAAAATTTGTGGTGGCTAAACAAATTTATTTATTTGCAAAAGAAATTTAACATTTAATTTAAATAGAGGAAATACAAAATAACACATAAAATATGAGTGAGCATGCAAATAATTAACAAATTTATATAACTTATTATTAAAACTAGAACTTGTAATTTACGAGCATTTCATGTAAAATAGGCTCACGAACATGCTTAATAAAATAAAGCTGTATATGTACCGTTATAAATGTGAGTATTTCCAAATTAAATACTTGTTGCCTAGTTTTCACTAACTATAAGCTGTTGCCAAGACATTTTATTACACTTTAGCCGTATTGCAATTTCAACTCAACGTGCGTTGAGTTGAGCGACAATATTTTTCTCAATAGTGCATTATCTTTGTTCCCATGTAGAATATTTACCAGGGCCCGATTTACATATTAAGAATTACGTAGTCTGATAGTTTACGCTTGTAGACATTTTAATTTATGGCACTGTTTAATTTCTTTAGGTAGGCTTTTCATTGTATTTCTAAGCTAAAAATTTCTCAACATACTTCTTAGCTCCCATGCTAACCACCGTTTAAATATTCGCCCGTATAGGATTTACACACTGTACTATAAGTAATAAACGTATTGAGTAAAACGTCGACTTTAGCATAATTCTCGAAGAAAATTACAGGCAATCACATAATACGAATCGAATTTCTGAAGTACTTATTATGAATATGGCGTCAAATATCTTAATAACATGTCTGAGCTCCTGCAATTAAACGCATTTGATTGCAGCGATCACCAGTTTCACAGCAAAATTATGTCACTTGAAAGAGAATAGGTATTGACTCGTCACGTGTGTTGTTTTTAAGCAAAATCAGCTTCAAATATAATACAGGTATCTAACCTATATTTTCATCGCTTTAATGCGATATCTATTAGGCATTGCTGTAACCGTAGCAATGTTTGTGACAACCCGATCCCAATAGCGACAATCTTCATCTTTTGTTGGTGTCCCGCGGGCAAATGCCTCCCCCTAACTTCTCCACTGGATCTCGATCCAGGCCACTGTTTAAAGGAGTCCAGTTCATCCCGCTGTCACCGACGGGGTATGCGAGATCACTGATTTGAGTTTTCGGGCTCCCCCTCCGCATTGATTTTGCCCCACAACCCAATCGGCGTTCGATTTGTCGCGTGATAGTTTCTTCACGCGCGATCTTAGGACGGGCCTTACTTACGGGCAATAAGAATGGGGCCTGTACAGCGGTGTCACGCACACGAATTCGAACCAATCGTGCAATCAAACGCCACAACTCGATTAGTTGATGAGTTCGCATCACGCGCGCAATTGGTCGCAACTAGTTGCGTTAGACTGCACGATTTTCTCGAATTCCAGAGTGACAGCAATGAACTAGCACCATTCTTAGTATCCGTAAAGCTTATCCTTAGTATTGTCAATGCTGTATATCGTAAATATATCAACAAATCTGTATATCGTCAGTTAAAATCGTAACTAGCCTCTTATTTCCTTTCGGTGGAGATGAGATTTACGACCATAGCCGATACGATATTTAGCTCTGTTATTTATTACTTAGATTTTTTTCTCAAAATGAATGCTAATCACTAATATAAGTCAAAGTGAAGACAAGAACACAATACTAAACTTACGCCTGCAGATTATCAGAGATCAATTAACAGATACTTATGACTGTCTGAAAAGATACTGATGACCCCGGCTAAAAACTTTCTGACCAAATCGCACCGTATTTCATTCAACGCCTACTTCGGATCAGAATATATTAGTCGGTACTAATTAGAATACAAATACCAACTTTCCAACGAAATTGTGTAATTTGATCGAATTAAAAACTTTTGAAGCAAGTTTTGAACAAAACTTAGCTACAGCAACGTTTTTGTAATTAAAAGCAAGCTTATTTTGGCAGTGCTAGTGAAGACGAGGTGCAGGGTGAGTCTTTTCCTCTCACCCTGGGTAAGTAATCATAAAAATATCAACTAGTGGGCTTAGTGGCCTTTTGAGCAGTAGACCTTCCAAATACTGAAGAGCCAAGAATAGAGAAATCAGTTGAGAAACATCTACGACCTGTAAAAAATAACAGCAGAGAGCATTTTTGCCCAAGCTGGAACGGAGAGCTTCATTTTCGCTCGAACAAATAGTAGTTTTGAATGAATCGTAGGTTATTAAATGGCAATGACAGTAAGCCATGCCTGGAGTTTCCCTGCGAGATGGAATTGGAAATCAACCCAGGTCTTGTGGCGAAGGCGTTGTCAGTTGTTCTAACTTCATTTAGAACAATGTCTTAGCGGATCTTAAATGCAGGGATACAATGAAGAATTCCGACTGCCTCGCGTCATCTATAGCCGTGATGAAGTATACTGGAGTATGGATGCCGGACAATCTGACGTATGGCGGGAGAATGACCTACATGGTGTTTAGATGTGTTACGCAAACGTTCATATTCGTCTTCATCATTCTGGCTGAGATAGCCTATGTGTATAAGGTCAGTGTGTAAACTGTTGAATGTTTAGATGCTAGTATCAAATTTGGTAAATTGAAATTGAAATATTTATTTCGAGCTTGACGTCTATAGGGTTAGGTAACAATGACTAGAATCTAGAGTTAGTATTACAGTTAATTAGACAAAATAAATAATTGGACAAAGCAAACGAAACAAAACATTACATAACATTTATAAGTTTCGCTTGCTGTGCCACCAGCAACAGGTGAGTGTAGCTGCGCGTATCGCTTGATTATGGGCGAGCTCCCAACGCTGCGCCAGCGTACTTAGGATGCTGTTCATGCTGCTTTGGCTACGAGTGAGGAGTGACGCGCATCGCTTCCTCATGATGGCGAAAAAACAATCTGTTCGTGCCTCAGCAAACATCGCTGAGGCACTACAATACCGCGGCAACCTGAACAGCATCCTAAATGCATCATTATATTGGACACGCAGAGCGATATGAACTGAACTGGTATTCTGTTATCATTTTGCTGGGACGGTTCCGTACAATTCGTTTAATGGAGGAGGAGGAGTCATCCTTAAATTATTGCTTGTAGCACCGCCACGACTCGGAGCGTATGGTAGACGCGGCGGTGTTGCTGCTTTCACATCTCGTGCAAGCCGTCAAGCTGATGACAATCATTGTCCGCCAGGAAAGGATCAAGCGTCTCATCTCCTTGGGAGACGGTAAAGTTCCTTACAACAATGTTTTTAAATAAAACTAGTGGTTATGTGAGCTAGTGAGGTCCACTTGCACCAATTCCTTATCGGACGGTTGGTGGATGGGGACTAGGCGAAAAAAGCGGCCAAGTGCGAGTCGGACTCGCCCATGAAGGGTTCCGTACCATTTATGACGTATTAAAAAAACTACTTACTAGATCTGGTTCAAACCAATTTTCGGTGGAAGTTTCCATGGCAATGTATATCATATATTTTTTTTAGATTTTTCATTCTGTTATTTTAGAAGTTACGGGGGGGTGACACTCATTTTTCCACTTTGGAAGTGTCTCTCGCGCAAACTATTCAGTTTAGAAAAAAATGATATTAGAAACCTCAATATCATTTTTAAAGACCTATCCATAGATACCCTAAAAAGCGTAAGATTTTCCTGACACGGCCCTCTTTTGTTTAAATTGTTTCTCGAGAATAAGTAGCCTATTTTCACCGACTTAATTATAATCTATAGTGGCGCAGTTGGTAAACAGCCGCTTAGAAACAAGCGGTAGCAGTGACGATCCGGACTCGATCCCGGGGTGTATATGCAGATATTGTTAGGGTTCCGTAGCCAAATGGCAAAAAACGGAACCCTTATAGATTCGTCATGTCCGTCTGTCTGTCCGATTCTGTCACAGCCACTTTTTTCCGAAACTATAAAAGCTATACTGTTCAAACTTGGTAAGTAGATGTATTCTATGAACCGCATTATGATGTTTACACAAAAATAGAAAAAAAAACAATAAATTTTGGGGGTTCCCCATACTTAGAAATGAAACTCAAAAAATCTTTTTTCATCAAACCCATACGTGTGGGGTATCTATGGATAGGTCTTTAAAAATGATATTGAGGTTTCTAATATCATTTTTTTCTAAACTGAATAGTTTGCGCGAGAGACACTTCCAAAGTGAAAAAATGTGTGTCCCCCCCCCCCCCCCCCCCCTGTAACTTCTAAAATAACAGAATGAAAAATCTAAAAAAAATATACGATATACATTACCATGCAAACTTCCAACGAAAATTGGTTTGAATCAGATCTAGTAAGTAGTTTTTTTTAATACGTCATAAATGGTACGGAACCCTTCATGGGCGAGTCCGACTCGCACTTGGCCGCTTTTGTATTAACTATTAAGCGAGTACTTCGTTCCGAGTTCCGACCGAGTGTTCCACAACACGGACCCTTTTTTTACTTTCATCAGGCAACGCTCCCAATCTTTCACAGGTCCTGCCTTCACCCCCACGGAACCGAAACTCAAAGCGCAGCTAGAGCGAGCGGTGAAGCTGACCGGATTGATCGGCAACCTGGTGTTGTGGTCGGCCTGTATTACCGGCGTGTTCTGGTTCGTGGTGCCGGCGCTGAAGGATGTGTTAACGCTGCCCCTGAAAATAACCTTCCCTTTCGACATTAGTGGGCAGTACATGTAACTATTTAATACAGGGTTTTTAACCGTTTTTAGGGTTCCGTACCAAAAAGGTACAAAAGGAACCCTTATGGTGCGACTCTGTCCGTCCGTCCGTCTGTCTGTCGTCTGTCACATCGCTTATTATTTCGAGAACCACTTAAACTATCGATTTGAAATTTGGATTAGTTATGTTATGTTCAACGCATGCCCATAACGCTAACCCACCTTGAGATAGTTCAAAGTTTGTACGGAACCCTCGGTGCGCGAGTAAAACGAACTCGCACTAGACCGGTTTTTTTTTCTTTGATTAAGGTGTGTGACATTCGAAATACAAAAATACTTGGTGTTTGTGTGTTGTTGTTGTTGGATGATTGCATAAGTATCCATCCAATTACAAGCAAACACCGCATGCATGTAACAGTTAATTATTGCTTAGATAACTTTTAGTCTAAGTATAAACAAGGTCACGTTGAACAATTCTCGCGATACAGGTACGCCTAGTGTTGGAATCACTGCAATGTTTATCTTGCACGTTTATATTTTAACATTCACAACTTGGCTTTACGTTAAAACTGGCTAACGTCTGGGTATTTTGTTTTACTGAATGGGAACATTTCAAGATACATCATTTCAAAGAATATTTAGCAAAAAGGCCATGCATAGTCTACAAAACTTGTCTGTTTAATAATGGCATAATGACTGATAGGTATAATACTTATCAGAACAATTTCTTGGAAAATAATATACTAGGCTACTTATAAATATATTACATCGAAGACAAATGAAAACGAGTCTCTTTGGGTTGAAATTTACTTACTAATTGACTAGTTTTCATTACATTATAACGTTGTTATTTACGAAGCGTAAAACTAAATATCCCACTATAGTCCTGTAATACAACTATAGTCCGCAAGTTCAACACATAATTAACTATCATAACCAATCTTCTTTTCGGTGTTGTCTAAGTTTTTACTTTCTTTTATGAATAATTATACTATTTAGCCTTATAGTATAGAAAATATTCACATCGAAACGAAGATATTCGACATTAAGCTAATTTTACGGTATTAATTCACGTATTTTTAGTGACTCGCGCGACATATCTCGGAGAGCCTAGGTCTCCATTTTCAGGGCCGGATTTAGGGGAGGGCAACCGGGGCTACTGCCCCGGGCCTCCACAAAAGAGGGGCCCCCCACAATAGAGAATTCGGTAAATTTACCATTTTATTTGGAAAAAATTTGGGGCCGGGGGGCCTCCACTCCTTTATTGCCCGAGGCCTCCAGACCTCTAAATCCGGCATTGTCCATTTTCAAGCACTAACAGTGGAGTAGCAGTCACGATGGCCGCGCGTACTGTAGCACGACGCGCAGTGCACTGGGTTGAGGATGGTCTTGCGCCGTCGTTGTAGGCGAGTTAGGTTCACGCAACACTTGCGACGATAAACAGAACGAACTCAATATTTCCACTGCACTATCAACTCTTACTGAAATTCTCTCCAAGGATTCTCTTCCTTGCAGGCGGCACAGCCCAGCCGCTATCTCGGTTCAAATTAGCGCGCCACCCAATCTCGAACACTATACGTTTACGTACTTTACGTGGTGCGTACCATTTTCCACGTAAAATTAGCTTAATATTAGTATATGACTCACGCCAGTGGACCATAGTTGGGAGTTTTTAAGCTACCTATAGTTAGATGGTTTTACGGCACGTGTGTTGTAGTTTCGCAGTGATGTACGTGTATACGTCGCTGAGCGTGTTGACGTGCGGCGTGGGTGACGCCGCCGAGAACTTTCTCGTCTCAGGAGTACTGACGCTTGCGTCTACTCAGGTCGGCTTGCTGCACGAACAGCTGTTGGATCTTAAAACTGACGGTAAGCATGACAGGGTATCCCTACTAATATTATGAATCCGAAATAATGTTTGTTCTTAAAGAACTTAACCGATGAGTATCGGGAGGTACATAGAATAGTTAATATCATGGAAATCATCATCGGATGTAGACAAAGTCGCTAGCGCTTGATGTGTCCGACGAGATGGCATGTTGAAAGAAAAGTCAAGGCAGCGATAAAACTTGTAACAAAAGTATTTTTTTCCAAAAAAAATTCAGGTTCTCGATACCAATTTTACAAATACATACAAGACGTGTTTTCTTTCAGGTAAAGATGGCTGTTACAAGAAAGCGGTGCTCTGCGTTAAGTTCCATCAACGAATCATCGAGTTAGTTTGTACATACGAGTATTTCTGATGGACATTTTTCTAATACAGATATACTTAATATAAACTTGAACTAAAAGATGCGATCAGATGTTAACTTCAACTGCATTACTGTAGCGATATTACTACTAGATATGTTGCGGATTCTGCGGATTAAACGTCGCTTAACGCGCTCGCAAACGTCACTCATTTCGTCAAGCAAAATCACAGATACAGGTACTGTTGTGGCATGTTGTAGTACTGCAGCTGTTGTAGTCGCCATCCGAACGTCAACTTTTGTCGCTTACTATAGTGTCTATAGTTCGTGTAATTCACTATGACGCGCAGATTTATACGAGGGACACGCGTATTCGTGAATGACACAATCCATATACTGCTGTCGAACTAAGAGATGACTTTGCAGGTACGTTGAAGAGGTCGCGAAGATATTCGGCTTGCCGATTTTCTGCCAATGCGTCACGAGCAGCATAGTCGTATGCATGACTGTTTATAAAATAACTATTGTAAGTATAATGAGACCAGTTATGATAAGTTTAAGAGTATTATTTATTCACTTGATACCTGTTAAACGCGTAACTCATTGCAAAGTTGAATAACCTATTCGATTTTTTTATGTTGAATGAAAGATTGAAAGAGGTTATTTTAAGCATAATTTATAATTTAAAACTGTTTTTTTATTTCTCCAATCATGGATAGTAGGGCACCTTATATTAAAACAGACCGAAATAAATGAAACATTAAACTTGAGCAGCTCTGTGTGACTCTTGATTCAGTAGGCCACACTGGTGCGCTGCGTTGCGTTTGCGTCGCATCGTCGCAACGCATCAATGTGGCATGTCATAAAAAAATATGTAAAACGCCGCAGCGCTGACGCTGCGTCGACGCTTGCGATGAAACAACGCGACGCAACGCACCAGCGTGGCCTAACTCTAATACTGTCACGGAAAATAACTTCTCTATAGAACTACAGGGCCCTGTTTTATAAAACTATAATATAATATGCAATTATGCAAGCCTAAATCGATATCACTAATCAATAATCTTCATCGTAATAAGCTCATCCGGGAAAATTCCATTGTAGACTTACAGCTTTTTGAAATATAAAGGCTTCAGTATTTGTTAACTTACCTATGCATGGGCATTCAGGCAACTAAGTTTAATTATTTTATTACTTACGAAAACAGTAACACCTCACGTATAATACAGTTACAAAATTATCCACGTGGTCTGGAACACCATTGTTCACGATTAAGTCTCGGTTTCATAGATAACGTGTAAGTTTAAATCAGTGTTTAGTTTATTTTGACAATGAAATTTTAGTAGTTTTCAAGAACTAACTTGCAAATTTAAATTTAGTGCTATTTTATTTTTAAAACATTTAATTCCCAGACACAAGAGCCAGTAGAAATGGTCACCTTGGTATTCTACTTGATATGCGTTATGATGGAGCTAATGATGTATTGCTACCCTGCCGATGTACTTTTGAATAAGGTATGTGCTTACAATAAATGATTCACAATACCCTATAATTGTAAAAATAAAATGATTACAGTGTTTTTGATTTTAATATCGACTACTTACTAATTAACTCATCAAAAAAATAATTTTTCATCAGACCTTCTTCCTCGCGTTGTCCCGGCATTTTCACCATGGCTCATGGGAGCCCGGGGTCCGCTTGGCAACTAATCCCTAGAATTGGCGTAGGCTCTAGTATTTACGAAAGCGACTGTCATCTGACCTTCCAACCCAGAGGGTAAACTAGGCATTATTGGGATTAGTCCGGTTTCCTCAATGTGTTTTCCTTCACCGACCTGTATTTCGTACATTAGATCCAAAAAACTCATTGGTACGAGCCGGGATTTGAACCCGCGAACTCTGGATTGAAAGTCGCACGCTCCTACCGCCAGGCCACCAGCGCTTTCACTCTGATGCGCCAGTGCAGTCTCACTAATGATACCTTTACGTGCTAAGCGCATATTGTACTGAGTGATCACTCGATTTTTATTCCGTTCAATCAAAATAACACTAGACCCTACTCATTGTGTTGTGTTCCTGCCGGTGAGTAAGGTTGCCAGAGCTCAACGAGGGGGTGCGGGTTTAGGGTCGGCAACGCGCATGGAACTCCTCTGGAGTTGCAGGCGTACATAGGCTACGGAGACTGCTTACCATCAGGCGGGCCGTATGTTTCTTTGCCACCGACGTAGTATTAAAAAAAAAAAGAAAAAACAAATCAATACAATCCAACATAAAATCCACTGCGGACCGCCCCAAACGCTAAACTCCTTAGCTTCTTCGTATATTGTCCCTTCCAATATTCCTATTATATTAAATTAGGAGACCGTCCATTTTGTTAGCCGATTTGTCCCCTATCAAACTGGAGCGGGGACTAAATGAATCTTCATAGTTTTTAGATTTGTGTATGTTATTTTGTAGAGCCTGCAAGTATCGGACGCAGCGTACCCGGAGTGGTCGGGCAACATTAAGACAGCTCAGGTGCTACTGCTGACCACGCTGCGCGCTCAACGAGCCTTGGTTGTCAACGCTGGTGGCATGTTCAAGATCTCTCTACCTACTGCGGCCGCTGTACGTGTATAAAAATTGGATTTTAAGCTCTTAGTTATTTATTTAAATATATATATGTTTATATATTTTTTTATACAAGGAATGCCAACAGCTATAAAAGATACATTAGACTTTTAGATAGTAATACTGAGCCAATTATAGGAACTTGCGAATAGAAATTGAATATATAATTACACAGTACACAATAGATACAAAAGCAAATGTGATACACGATATTAGAATGTGGAATATATCAAAGTTAAAATTTAAAAACCGGCCAAGAGCATGTCGGGCCACGCTCAGTGTAGGGTTCCGTAGTTACTCTTCTGTCACAATAAGCTAACCTGGAGCTTAAAGTATAGTAAATTGTTAACCAAGGGATGAAACGGTACCTTTCACGCGAGTTAAACAAATAGGCAAATTTGCATAATCAGTACCTAATTAAAGTAAGTCTTTTTACTATGAAGGGGAAACTTTTTGCGATAACTCAAAAACAGCTAAACTAATCATGTCCGCTATAGTTTTCATTTAATGTCTTTCTTAAGCTCTACTTCCACGATTTTTTTCATATTTTTTGGACCTATGTTTCAAAAGTTAGAGGGGGGGGACACATTTTTTTTCTTTCGGAGCGATTATCTCCGAATATATTCACTTTATCAAAAAATGTTGAAAGACCTTTTCCAACGATACCCCACACTGTAGGGTTGAATAAAAAAAAAATCACCCCCACGTTACTTTGTCGGCTTTATTGATTTATATATCCATGTCGAATTTCAGCTTTCTAGCACTAACGACCACGGAGCCAAGCCTCGGACAGACAGACAGACAGACAGACAGACAGACGGACATGGCGAAACTATAAGGGTTCCTAGTTGACTACGGAACCCTAAAAAGGGAAACCAAATAGATATGAGCAATTAGTAAAAACGCTTATAATTTATAAAAGTACAGTGAAGTTAAACTACTTAAATTTACGAAAAATTTTATGAACAACATGGACCGGGCTTAAATAGGTACATCAGAGTTACAATCACACTCTATAGCATATTATTACTTGCGATATGTTATTTAGAAGCACTGATTGACTAGATTACGCCTTATACAAGGGATTGAGCAATTAAAAACTTCAATATCTAGATCCTTCGACAAGTTATTCAAGTTACGAGTTTAACTTGCAATATTTCGTTGTACCTAATATGTTTGTTCGGGTCAAAAATAGCAAGTAAAATAAGACCCACTTCCCATTAGTCGATTGAGCGGAAACTTTTTACACAGATATATTAGTTGTTTGACAATGCGATATTATGGTACTATCGAGCTGATTTGATGTTGGACACAGGAGGTTTCCACAGAAACTTTGTCATAAAATAACGCGATGAGTAATAGTTGCCTATTAAAAGAAAAGTGATAAAAGCTTGTATTAAAAATGAAACTTTAGACAAAATATAGTTTAACTACATTTGAATATAACGCAGCATAATAAGCGTGATCGGAACTATGGGAGTAAAACTTTAACAAAACTTATCAAGCGGACGTAAAAAGAGTGCTTATAGCCTTAAAAATATTCGAATATCTATGAATGTAAATATTTTTATGGCTGTAAGTACTATACTATTCCTATCCCTATGGACATGAATATTTTTAGGGCTGTATGCACTATTTTATGTCCGCTTAACAAGTTTTGTTAAAGTTTTACTCCCATAGTTCCGATCACTGATAATAAGCAGGGCACTCACCGACGGTTAAGTGTTTAAATTCAACACTGAGTACACACTTTCTTTCTAAAGGATCCTTTCGAGGACCGATCACGCCCTTACATTTGCTTCCTTTATTGTTGTGGAGGATTTGTGATTAAAGGAACTTTTATTGACCAAAACGCTGTATTCTGTCAAAGAATATAAATAATAAAATAACCAATATTAGATTTTTTATATTATATATATTGATACTTTATTCATTAGTAATTTTTGACATTGATGCGTTCTTTTTTCCCTATTATTTTATTATTAAAATTTTCGACTTTCTGATATTACCTAGGTTGTCCTAGCTGTATTTTTTATTTTTATTTTCTTAATTTTTTTGACTGATTTTTCTATTTAAGTATAGAAAGTGTTTTTATACATTTATCCTTTTTTACTGTTTTATTTTCCTTTTACTATTAATTAAGTAGTCTTATTATTTCAATTTTTAGATTTTTATTTTTTATTCATTCCGATTCGTAGTTATTACTATTGTTGTTATTGTGTTGTGAATACATTTTATTTTAACATGTAAAATATAATGTACATTTCCAAATAAATGAATCTAATCTTTAGGCTTAATCCCTTTAATGACATTTTAATTGTTTTTCATTGCAGGTAGTGCAAACATCGTACACATATTACGCGCTATTACAACAGAAGCTCAAGAAGGAATAAATTAGAACTTTACAGCCATGTTAGATCTGATTCACAGAGTAGTTGGTGCAACAATTGTAAAATTAGAGACTGTGAGCTTTAGACCTCGCGATTAGCTTAGAAAATGTAGAAGAGAAAGAATATTCAGTTTGTTGAGTCATGCACTATAATTACGAAAATGGTGTGCTCACATGCCCGCAATGTTCGCGAACTTTTGGTAGCAAGATCGGCTACATCAGTCACTTGCGAGCACACCAGAGACAGCAACGGAGTTGATAGCAGTCGCCGTGGCCGAATCGGTCGTGGAGTTATTATCACAGTGAACTCACAATGGTCTTTTCCTACTCCTCTACTGTTATCTGTCATTTATGCATTCATTAACACGAATATAAGAACATACATAAAAGATTTCAAGAAAAGTCTATATTGTCTATTCCTCATAAAAGCTCTTGTGCTTTTATAAGCTATAACGTTACTGCGATTAATGGCTACCAACCTAACAAAACCAAAACGAATACAGTTTTAAACTAAGTGCATTGCTGCCAACTTACAAAATATTCATTTGGTTGCATAGTAAAAATAATTACTTCATAAGTCAGAAACACGCATGTGACACCCGTAATATAGCAACACCCATAGACTACGAAGACCGCTTAGCGTTGCTTGTTAGTCTCCGTAGGCTACGGTGGCCAAAATTGAGAAAAAACTGTCCAAAAAATTAATTTAGCAAGTAGCAAGTACCAGGGCCTCATGAGTTACGAGTAGGTGTCGCCGACCGGCCGGCCGCGGCCCGGGGCGGGCCGGGCGCGTAACAAGGTATGCTCGCGCGTCTTGGCTATATACTTTTGCTGTAATTTGTTTACCTAAATTAAGATTTATTTTTGTTGACTCGTAGGAAAAATATTGTATGCAACGTTGTATAAGTAGGTCAAAAAATTCTCGTGACGTATTCCTTTACAATGTTCGCCTACGCCTTCGGCTCCGGCTCACATTGTAACTCACGCCACTCGCCTTTCTTGACCCTTCTTATACAACTGTTGCATAAAATACTATAAACTCCACAGACCTTATTGGTTCTTGAGTCGTTTATGCCAATTTCCGTATTTTGGAAAAATTTTAAATACTGAATCGGCAATAACAATCCATTTCAATATTCATTTATATATTTTATTATGATTCAATGGAATAAATGATATGATATGATATGATATGATATAGAATCTAGTCACAAAATATCATTATATTATATATGATATTATATGATATATAGAATCGGTTGAGAATTGCGACCTGAAGAGGACATCCGGATATCGAAAGCAAATTGCCTGAGTTAAATCGGAGACCTTCGCTAACGCTTCGGTCAATAAAGTGGGTTAAGTGGGCACTACTCGTTTCGCTTCATCGTAAAATGTAGACTACTTAGACTAGTTGATTAAACTGATTTAGAACCGGACCAGACTTTTTCTTGAAATCATTTGTCACAATATTTTTGTCCACTTAATTATTGTTTTAAATCTAGATATCAAGGCATACACTGGCAAATATTGTAATATTCCAGTGCAAAAATTACACACTTAAAAAATATAAGTAAAGTAACTTAAAGTAGTAAAGTAAGTAGTAAGTTATGTCCCGGATAGCTATTTAAATTGAAGGATAAGAATTACGCCCACAGACGTATTCGTATTGTAGCGGTCAGTGTTGGTCGATCGTTATTTGGAATTGAAAAGATTGAAAATTAACCATTATAATTTTTTTATAATTAACGTATATTTGCAATTATAATTACCGTTCAGCCAACACTGGTAGCAGTAATGCTTTAATCCCTATTAACATCATCTGTCCTCTATAAACGAGTGCATGAAATTGATCTTGTAACAAAAAATTACATTTATTCATCAAACCTACTCACAAATTATGTAATTCTATTTATTGACAGTAACAATATACATAATGGATATATACAGATGAATACTATAACTAGCTTATATCTAAAATAGGCCCTTGAGGCATTGTACCAAGGATACTGGCGGCATTTCCTCGTTGTATCGCAATACTGATACGTTGTGCGAGGAAGCCGCCAGCTCTTCGGTCACCAGTTACGTCAACCAGACGTTTCGCGATTTCTCCAAAAAACTTGTGCGCGCTGGGACCCCATGGACCTAGAGTTTCAACGCCAAAAGGTACAAAATGGTACTCTCTACCGAGGCTCTTATATTTATTACGTTTCAAAATTTCGGCGCTTTCCGCCGCTGCGCCCGCTTTTACATTAGTCCGTTGGAGGTGGGACGGTGCCAGTGTGTCTACGCAGGTAGCATCCCACACTAACATCCGTCCCAAGCTCCAAGGAACCAAGGACACCCCATCAGGCCTCTTGTAATGTTATTTAATTTCTATTTTTTTTTACTTCTTTAGTGATAGGTATTTTTATCTTCAGTTGACATTGTATTGATGACTTTATATTGTTTACAATTATATTTATTTTAGATCCTTATTAGGGGATTTATTTTAATTTATTATATAATGTCTTGTCGATCATGACGAGAACATAAACATTAATTTTGAAATGATGACATATTATTGTGAAATTTTTATGTTTTATTTTTATTGATTTCATTTATGTAGGCTATGTTTGCTAAAAGGTAAAATACTGAAAATACTTATAAATTACAAGTTATAATGATTGCTTGAGTATTCACCCAATTACAGACAAACACGGCATGCATTTAACAGATTTTGCTTACATTTATGTTTTTTTCTATCCTTAGTACTAAATATATACAAGCTAATGCTGGAATTAGTAGAATAACAGAAAATAAGCTAAGTAACCAGTGAGATTGATGCTATCAGTAGTCTAAGTTAGTATAAGTTAACAATCTTTATGTTAGGATTTCTAGGAAGCAAGTGAGTGTACAAATTATGAATTCTAAACAATACAACATAAGAAAAAGTTACACATATTTTGGAATTACAGATTTGACTTGACCCTATGTAGATATGTTTTGAATTGATTGTGTGTCATCTTTAGCATGTCAAGTCTATTCTGTTTATATAATAAGTTGTACTCTCTAATAATTCTAGGTATTAGACTATGAGAACCAACATTTATTCTATAAGTTTTACATAAGAAAGATTTATTTTATCATGAAATAAAGAAATCTAATCTAATCTAATGCAACTGAGAAAAAGATGAAGTATATAACCGAACATTTCCATCATATTGTGCTAAATAAGCAGGCAGCATTGAGGTATAGCGTTAATTAAAACCCACTTTACTGTATACTCCGCGCGACAACCCTATCTCTCGATGCAAGTTTTGCGAGGTACGCAATCTTATATTTACTTCTAATTATCGTTTATTTTCCTGGTTTTTTAAACTGACTCATTCTAGACCGGGCCAGGGCCGGCCGGAGCGTTTGACATGTCATTTTCTATGAAAACTTATTGGTGATCACTTGATATTCCATAGAAAACGAAGCGCCAGAAGCTCAGGCCCGGCGCCGGCCCGGGCTAGCGTGAGTCATCCTTAAACTCTTTTAACTTCGGTCAAAATAGAAAAATCGGTTAGGTATAAATAAAATTGAATAATTTACCTGTAACTACACAAGAACAACGTACAGCAAACAAAAATAAATGTAATCCATCCCGTAGCGTGTTGTTTGTAGCTAATTTAGTTCAAAATAACTATTAAAACATAAAAATGCAACAGTATGTTATTATGTTTTAACATAGATTGCGTGCTAGCGAGAACTGACAGCGGACACGCCTACCTTTAGATCGTGTGATTCACGACGACGCGAGCCTTGACCCGTAATGCCATGCTATTAAAGGTTAGATTTGACAAATTTGCGCGTCACCGTGGATGACACGAACTATATGCTGAAAACAGAGGAACTATAAAAAAATAATAGTAAATAAATAGTGGGCGTATGATAGACGGGATTATCGCGTGATAAGTTGATAAGGTCATGATGGTGCAAACCCTACTGTTTAACTCCGTTTAAAATATAGAGACGGGCGCGTTATTCTGTCATTATGACGCGACAAGCGTGTTTTGACTGTTTAACTTAAATATGTAAACTTTACTTAGATAGGTAAGTATAGGTAAAAAACTTAAATAAGTCACCTGTTGTATGTAGTTGTGACGTGTTCGAATAGACAATACATGTTTAAAAGACACACACAAACAAAACAAATGTCTATTCAAACACGTCACAACTACATACAACAGGTGACTTATTTAAGTTTTTTACCTATACCTACTTAAGGAGTTGGTATATTTTGTGTGCATACAAAAAATCATTCGTATTATTTGTCAGGTTTATTTAAAGGCCGAGTATTCGGTTCAAAATTAAAATAAGTAAGTTAATCCGATCATTTTGCCCTGTGATCTGCTGTTCCGATAAGGAACTTCGTTCCAAAAACAAAAACTCAATCAAAAAAGTAATAATTATCTAATTTGCTTACAAAATTTCACAAATCAGTTAAGAATACGACTTACAGGCAGAGAGAACAACCAAACATAAGAAAACATTTTTTCACCACACCAGCTGATGAGAAAGTTGCATTTTATCCACATGTGGGTCAAAGTAATCAGATGCAAATTTTGAGTTATTTCTTTATGTTAGCTAATAGAATTGACTTTTAATATCGAATGACGTTTATTTCGATTTGTTTTGGTTTGATTTTGTTTGATATCTTAGAGTCTCGCTACGCTCGTGGTTCAAGATCCCAATCTTTCGCTTGCTCGGGTATTAATTTTAGCACAAGGGGTTAATCAACAACTTTGCCCCCTTGTAAAACAAATTACTATTGTAAAAGCTGAAACTGATACGCTTAGCTCGTGCTTCACACTCGCTCAGTCAATCAAAAATATGAAATTCAAGTGCAATAAACTACAAAGTCATACACGTCCGGGGTTTGAACTCGGATTGTCACTGTTACAAAGCGGCTGTTTGCCAACTGCGACACTTATATACTAATAAGTAAGTCGTTGAAATTAGGCTAGATATTCTTAAGAAGGAATTTAAATACGAAAAGGTCCCGACGGGTTTTCTTGGCGAAAAAATCTTACATTGGTTTTCGCCTAGCCCACATCCACCAAACGTCCGATAAGGAACTTCGTTCCAAAATACATCTCTCTATGGCCATTATGCCATTGACATTGATCGAATTGGTGAGTTTATCAATGTTAGGTAACATAAATAATTAAGGCCTTAATTAAGCTACTCACAATGTTCCTGAAACGTTCTAGCCTCGACATAGGCATGTTCTTAACGATGTATTGGATTGCCATTTTTATTCCACGAAACATTATATTATTGTTGCTGAAAGGCAGGAAGTGAAAATATTGCTGAATCACTACAAATACAAAAGCATTCTACTCCACTTCTAATCTTATCAGGCATAACTGCAAAACATTGTCATAGCAAAAGGTATTTAAACGCTAGCGATATAAAGTTCAAAGTTCAACGGGAAGGGGAAAATAATTTTAAGGTTTAGAAAATAGTGGGTATCGAGTTAACACGAAGGTATTGAAGGTGTGCTCCGGTCACGGTTTTATGAGATTTATCGTCTTTTGTTATTTGGGGTTACTCTAAAATAGGGTTAGAAATAATGGACATATGAATTCAATGGTTACGTGATGTTTCCCTTGCGTTACCTGTTATAATGGTTTCCTATTATTTTTAGAGCACACAAGCTTTTATATCAAAGCTAAAGAGGATATTTGAAGATGATACGTTTATTTTTAGTTGCATGATACGTTTTAATGTTTGATTACATTTTGTAAAAAATGTATAAGTAAGAAAATGTTCCTAAAAATTCTTTGTCCACGTATTTTTGAGCACTTGTAACTCAAGTGTCACAAGGACATTGTACATACAAAATGTACGAGTCGAATTATATTATGTAAGATTATCCACCCGTTAGTTTATAATCTAACGCGCATGTAACTCCTCTGGAACGACCCTTTAAAAATCCGTACTCTCCTCTTTTGAAGGGTAATTCCCATTAGTTACCAGTGGTGACTACTGGGAATTTTTCCCACCTGTTACCACTGGTAACTACCCGAATAAAAACTTTTGCCAGTGGTAAAAGGTGGGAAAAAAAATTCCCAGTAGTTACCACTGGTAACAACTCGGTGGTAACTAGCGGTAATAACCCCTTTTGAAGAACCTCATAAAACCTAGTACTTTTATACCCAGTTAGACTGCTTAGAGTGGCAAGCATTAAGATATGGAAGATGGAGGTAAGGAATGGAATCTCCATGTACCAGAAAGAGTCATCAACAAACCTTAAATAGGTGGCGCTACAATACCTAGAATACTTGAAAAAAAATGGTAGTCTGTAAAGTCGGTTTACGGACGATAATTTGGCGTGATAAAGTCATAAGAAAACATTTATGAAACATTGCATACTAATATTCATGAATTGAATTAAATTATTATCATTATTTTGATACAAAGAAGAAGTTACCATGGAGATCTGTCCACAACGTGACACTTTTTCGTGCATGTTACCGGTGTTCATCGATTTATAAGACGTTAGCACGTCAAATAATCAAATCATAGACAGCGCACTTCACTCCGTCAATAACTCCTAGGTTCTTATCTACTCTAGCGCTACTCTGGAGAGATTTGGAACTACGAGTATTATTTATAACTGACACCTGGACACTTTTGCAACAGTTCTACCATAAGAGATTTCACTCCTTTTAATTCCACACTCCATACATTAAGAGCAACGAATGTCAAACCAATCTCGAATAAAAATCTGTTTTTTAAATTTTAATGCTACGTCAGTTCGAAATATCAAACACCTCTTTACCTAATATAATGACACCTGACGTTTCTGTGTGAATGAACATAATCCCCTTTACATCTTTCAGAACAGACGTATAATTCTGCGAAATATCTATTTTCGTGTTTGCACTTTACACGCCCCGATAACCATACAGCTTATGCTTTCAAAGTATAATTTGCTGAATTGTTTTGAGAAAGAATTAAATTTGCACAAAGGAATTCTCGATGCTAATCGAGAAATCTATAACAAATATAAAATGTAATTGGATACCAGCTGGATATCAGCCGATGATTAAGATGATAGTAGACAACTGCTCCTCTATACAAATGTAATCCCCATTCTCCTCCCAGAATATTGAAATTATGGAAAATATTTCCACACATTTTATTGTATATTAACCATAGCGGCTAGCGGTAGTTAATATATAATGTACATTAAATTGTAATATCTGGGAGACCGAGCTTTGACTTAGCTCGATCGATAGATAAGACCTAGCTAGAACGATTTTTCACCTCCGAAAACCTCCATAAAGCAAATTTCATCTAAATTGTTACTGCCGTTTCCGAGATCCCCGAAATATATAAATATATATACAAGAATTGCTCGTTTAAATGTGTAAGATAAGGTAAATATATTTTCTATAGTATTCAGAGGGGAAAATGAGGACCACGTTTATAAGCGGTCGTCCCCTTTCCTCTTAAGCGTGCCTGTCAATCAGATAAGCCTATTTGAAGTATGATGCAATTCCAATCCCAATCCCTATGTTTTTGGGTTTCCCTGGAAAATTAAGCAAGACAAAAACGAAACAATAAGAAGCGAGTATCAATCATAAAGTGAAATGATTAATCGGTGGCTTGAGAATTCGATACACCTAGAGGCTGATTCTGATATAAAAAAATGATTTCTTGTTGCGATACGACCAGAACGATCGCGCTTTTAGTTATTGGTGCGCGTCATGGTCCTACAAGAAGAAGATCAAAACTCACCAAATTGTTTAATTTGTTTTGTACCTGCTGTAAAAAGTAATGAAATAAACGTATTTGTATTTGTAATTTGATCCTGGTATAATTTTATCGATCGTAGGAAAAATTACAAATCTTAAAATAACACTATACGGCTCGGTAATTTATGCGGTAACTCTCAGATTATATTTGACAGTCGTTACCACAAAGTACTTGACTTAACGTCCAGAGGGCGTCCACAGTGCGCCGCTATCTGGATCGGTCTTCAGCTTCGTGCTTGAGTTCGCTCCAAGACTTTCCGATAGACTTCGCCTTTGCAATAATAGTTCGTCACCGGGTTTGCTTTGCAATTATAACCCTACATAACTTTTACAGTACATATGGGGCTACTTTATAGCACTAGTGCGAGAAGTAGCATATTACGTTACTGTGTCGAACATTTAAAGGGCCATATGTACTGTAAAACGTTGTACGATACATGTGCGAATAGGTAATTCGCAACTCGTGTCGATTTAAAACACTCCCTTCGGTCGTGTTTTAATTTATCGCCACTCGTTTCGAATTTCCTAGTTTTCGCACTTGTATCGTAATGTACTATTTCCGTAATTGCAAATACAAATGACTGCGAATTTCACTTATCTGCAAGTTTTTGTCTCCATTCCCGAATAAATTATAAGGAAAACTTTACACTAGTACTTTTCCTTATAATTTAGTCGAATATTCATATTTGATAGCGACCTCAACGCTATCATTCATCCGAGACAATCAATTTTACGTCCCACGAGATGAAAATCACACAAAAGACAAATCTATTGTGAAAAAGTCGTACAAAATCAATGATCTCAAGTTATCCATTTCACTCGACAAGACATCTCATTTTCTATTTATAGAAATCGTTGAAATGCAAAAAGAATTCTTATATTCCTAACACATTGTAAGAGGTAAAAAGTGCGGTGTGCCATATATTGCTTAAGCCACAGCGCAGGAGGGATGAAGATAATTTAATCATTCTGTTCGCGCTTATGAAACTTTAATTTTATCTATTACGGTTCTTGAAAGGGTACGAATATGGAACTCTTCTTCTTCTTCCTCGCGTTGTCCCGGCATTTGCCACGGCTCATGGGAGCCTGGGGTCCGCTTGACAACTAATCCCAAGATTTGGCGTAGGCACTAGTTTTTACGAAAGCGACTGCCATCTGACCTTCCAACCCAGAGGATAAACTAGGCCTCGTTGGGATTAGTCCGGTTTCCTCACGATGTTTTCCTTCACCGAAAAGCGACTGGTAAATATCAAATGATATTTCGTACATAAGTTCCGAAAAACTCATTGGTACGAGCCGGGGTTTGAACCCGCGACCTCCGGATTGCAAGTCGCACGCTCTTACCGCTAGGCCACCAGCGCTTAATATGGAACTCTAAAATCAGTAATCCATAGAGAGTATTCTATAACTTTTCCATCCGACATATTTAAATAAGTGTTGACAAAGAAGGCTTCAATTATTTTGAATATTTTCTATAATATACTTTTTGGGCGTGTTCCCAGCTTCCTTGGGAGGGTCAGTTTATTTTTCAGTTTTTAAGGTTCCGTACCCAAAGAGCAAAGCGGAACCCTATTACTGGGACTTCGCTGTCCGACCGCTTATCTGTCCATCTGGCCGTCTGTCACCAGGCTATTGCTAGACAGTTGAAATTTTTACAAATGATGTACATATTTCTGTTGCCACTATAGCAACAAATACTAAAAAGTACGGAACCCTCGGTAAGCGAATCCGACTTGCACTTGTCCGGCTTTTTTTAAATACATACTTACATATTTAAAAAAAAAACGGAAAAGTGCGAGTCGGACTCGCCCACCGAGGGTTTCGTCACTATCACAGTTCACGAGATACAGCCTGGTGACAGACGGACGGAGGAACAGCAGTCTTAGTAATAGGGTCCCGTTTTACCCTTTGGGCACGGAACCCTAAAAATCAACTCAGTGCGACTTGAACTCACATCAATACGCCTTACTGAGACTGCGATCGCTTATAATAGAGAGAGAGAGAGAGAGAGAGAGAGAAAATATTTATTGCCACAAAAAACCTTATCAATAAAGTACAATATAATAACCTTAAATACTAAATACAAATTAATTAGAAAGATAAGTAATTCAACATTGAATACCTGATGATTGGGCAATGGGCTCCAATCTCAGTATGTGCCAAGCAGAGGGCCTAGCGCTGGTTTTCAGATGGTCTAATAAAAGTCGCATATCTTCTGGAATGTTGTCTATGCCGCTACTATTGGAAAACTGGGAACACGAGTAATGCTGGTCGTTCGTTTGTAACGACAGGAAATCTAATAACCGGCTACGACACGATGTCGTTGTGTGCCTTATACGATTCTTACAAGAGTAAGACATTTTAACGAGTGGAGATGTTGTTCTCGTGTTCTTAGAGCTTGTTTCACAATGTCCAAGTCAAGTTGTATAGCTAATTAATAAATAAATTAACAGCCAGATAAAAAATCCTGCAAAACTTAGCACCTTATGTCAGTTAAGCGGCAGTTCGTCAGATAAGCGGCAAGTAGATTATTCAGACTTTACTTGAACATTGTGAAACAGGCCCTAAGTGTAGTAAATGAGTTAAGTACTTATATATACGTGATAGTAATGTAATGTGTAATGCTTTCAAAGTAAATATTCTGGGTAAATATTTTAGAATAAATTTCTATAGTCCTTAAACCTTGATTATCTTAATTATTTTCTAATTTAATAAGCGTAAGACATGACAACAATGAAAATGACAGCTGTTTACATATTTTTACCTGAGTACTAAATAGAGAAGACCGAAGAGCTGGCGGCTTCCTCGCACAACGTATCAGTATTGCAATACAACGAGGAAATGCCGCCAGCATCCTTGGTACAATGCCTCAAGGGCCTATTTTAGATATAAGCTAGTTATAGTAATCATCTGTATATATCCATTATGTATATTGTTATCGTCAATAAATACAATTCTAATAAAAAATAGAGAAGCATAATAGTTATTTATTTTACAAGGGGGCAAAGAAGGTTTCGAGGCACGAGGGTTAAACAAACTTTGCCTCTGAGTGAAACACAACATTTTTCATCACACCAACGCGATGAAAATAATTACTATGAAATAGCAAAAAAAAAAAAAAAAAACAAATCAAATCCAAATTAAGGTAATTAGATTTTGTGCCCATTGCTGTCGAGACAGCCGGACCCTGGTGCAGCGAGGCGTCCGAATTGTTCAGGGAACTGGGTCGGCGGCTAAGGGAGAGGGGGAACGACCCCCGTTCTGGGTCCTGGCTTGTCCAACAGGTCTCCATCGCCATACAGCGTGGCAACGCTGCGAGTGTGATGGGGACTTTTGGACAGGGCATGTCACAGGACGGGCTTTACGTTAGTTAAGTAATTTTAAGTTTGTGTTTGTATAGTGGTGCTTATTTTTTTTTTGTAATAGTAGTGTTTTATTTAAGTTTTTTGTGTAAAAAAAAAAAAATCTGTACTTAATTATATGGCCTGCGTACTACTTGGAATTAGTAATTAGTTTTGATGTGTTGTTGCCATGTAAGCCGTCGGTCTAGATGTATTATTCTAAATAAAGGAGTTTTTATGCAATTCATTGCTTGATAAGTTGATGAAATTACAAAAATCATTATATTAAATATTAAATTTATCATCCAAAATCATCATTTGAAAATCAATTCTACCAGCTAACATAAGGAAACGACTCAAAATTTGCATCTGATTACTTTGCCCCACATGTGGATAAAATGCAACTTTCTCATTAGTTTTTGAACAATCAAAAGGGCCTTTACCAGTTGGTGTGGTGAAAAGTTCCTTAAACGCAATTGCGTTCGTTGGCTAAAACGGTCTAACGGATTTCGACATGTAAGGTGTAATTTTTTAGGTTCATCTCGATTATACAGTTTTGCCTCTGGTCTATTGAGAAATAAATTAATTTTCTTGTGTCCCAATTATATCCTTTAGATCCCAAGCCAACCGTCACTGATTATGCTGAAAAACGAACGAGGCTTTGGCGACCCACTAACCCGCACTGGATCAGCGTGATAGGCTTTACAGTCCAAATCTCCCTCATATTGAAGTCTTCATTATTCGATGAAAATCCCAACTATACTTACTTAAGGTGGTTCGATTAGGTTACCCAAAGCTTAAACCTCACTAGATGGCGCCACAATTGCAAATTTTGAGTTTTAATTTTTTTGTGGAGTAGTCTTGGTATTTCTATACTGTAAATTATGTTTAGCGCACTCATTAAATAAATATTGAACTATTACAACAAACATTGAACACTTCATTGTACAAAAACTACCCCTTAATGTCGACAGAATGTTTCTTGACTCTATTTCTAAGTATCACTCACACATTCAAACAGTCTTACTGGGATCCTTGTAGTAGACAATTTGGCACAGCGTGAGTAGGCTTCAATAGCGTTGCGGTATGTACGTGGAAAAGTGGAAATACATGCAAGAGGATGTGGGTTCGAGACTCATAATTTTTTTTTGTTATCAGTATTATCAAGTAGGTACCTATTATTAATAAATTATTTTATGAGAAATATGAGCGTTTTCCATAAAAATATTAAAAATCTGATTCTCACACATCATGATATTTTTGGGTTCTTCCAACTCAGAATCACTAGCATAATCAATCCTCGTGTTAAAAAAACCCGAAAATTTGTATTGAAATTTTAGTTTTACATTGAAATTTCTTTCACACTAAAATGTGACGTAATGGTATGGATATTTTAGGATATCTTTCTTTTAGCTAGGGTGGAGAAGAGTCTAAGTAGAATGAACCTAAGAAAGTCCAAATTTGTAAGTCAGATTTTCCGGTATTTTTTTCAAAAAAAAAACGCTGTTTTGTTCTAAAATTAAAGCAATCCCTTACTGCCCAGCCTTTAAAAAAGTAGGTACTATTTTACAGTAGAATTAAAACATTTTTTTTACGATACATTTAATTAAATTACAGTGAGTTACAAAATTGCATGGCCTTCTATTTATAACCATTATAAAAAGAAATAAGATATTTACCATGTTTGTTTATATTATTGATTTCCCGATATTTTGTCACAACTAGAAGTTTCACACAATGCCTAGAGATAGAAAATTATTTATTTATTTTATTTATTGTCAATTTCATTCAACGGATCACATCATATCCAATTTATGTGTTTATGTATTGCATTGTTTTCTACCTAGTTGGTTATTAAATTCTGTTACTTCAATAATCTTTATCTACATAAAATATACCAACGAAAGTTTAATAAAGTATATATTAAAATGAAGTACACAAAATCAGGAATTACATATGACAATATCATTCAAAATCGCCTCCTCTGGCTTTGACACAGGCCCTCAAACGACGAGGCCAGTCATCAATAGCGGCACGCACGATTGTCATGTCTAATTCCGTCACTGTCTTAACTATGGCCCGCTTGAGGGAGTTAAGATTTGTGTGGGGTTTAGCACAGGCTTTCTCCTCAATAACCTGCTATATGGCATAATCCAGGGGGTTAAGGTCCGGGCTGGAGGACGGCCAGTCTTCGTGGGCAATAAAGTCAATTTTGTTCCTTCGAAACCAGGCTTGAGTTGTTTTTGCCTTATGTGCAGGAGCTGAGTCCTGTTCAAAGATCCATGGCTGGTTTTGAAATAGGGTGTGGCTTAAGGGCTTCACTATTGGTTCGAGAACGGTTTCCAGTTTCCGGTTTTCACACCTTTTTCACAGAAATGAATCTGTGTTAGCCCTGAGTATGACACACCCAAAATCATGTTTGGCGGGTGCCCACATTTGTGCAACGCAATAGGGTTGTTTCCATCTACAAATCTTAGGGCATAATTGTATCCCAAAATTTTTTTTGGATTATAAGAACATGTTAAACTACTTTTAGGGGACCTGTAATGACCATATTTTTGTAAATATTGAATTTAAAATATATTTTGGCACACGTCACGTGACCAAACTCGAAACGTCATTGAAGATTCTGATGACGTCACAACTCTCGGATTGACACTGTTGACAGTTAGGCGATTAACAACAAATGACAAATATCAGTTGACAGTTCGTATCTTCTACGTGTGTATGTAGTTATGTGTTAAACCATAAACTGTGACGTCACACAATTTTCAAACAGCGTTTTGGGCGCGAAACCATCTTTCAAAATATATTTTGTTAATTTAACATATTTAAAGCCGTTTTTAGTATAAAAGCTGAATTTTGAGGCAACTTTTAGTTAATATAGAAAGTAATACAAGTGTTTCACAAAATTGGAATACGATTCTCTTTTAGGCCCCAATTCATTATAGATACGACGAGATAAGCGTTATGTGTGGTATATAATTATAGCTCACAAATCCACCACATTATGTCATTTTTTATTTTTTCGGTAGCATTTGTTTTAACGGAAATAAAGAGGTTGCAAATCGAGTAACAGAACTTCAGAACAGATATCATTTGATATTTACCAGTCGCTTTTCGGTGAAGGAAAACATCGTGAGGAAACTGGACAAATCCCAACAAGGCTTAGTTTTACCCTCTGGGTTGGAAGGTCAGATGGCAGTGGCTTTCGTAAAAACTAGTGCCTACGCCAAATCTTGGGATTAGTTGTCAAAGCGGACCCCAAGCTCCATTGAGCCGTGGCAATATGCTGGGACAACGCTAGGAAGAAAGAAAGAAATCGAGTAACAGAACTTAGTAACCAACTAGGTATAATAGTTATGATGTAAATGTCCATATCATGTTGGAGTCATATATGTATTAGCCAACTAATTATTCAAGATCAATACACTTAGCTCCCTTAGGTATTCGCCTAAGTACAATCTCGGACAAAATTGAGTTTTATAAAAGTGAACTAGTTTCTAGGTCATATTTTCTATGAATTGGTCATTTTTGTAGACTCCAATTACAGTTACACTTTTCCTGGTTTTTCGCGGACCAGAATATCGATGATTTTTGTGACTTGATTTAGACGTTGCTATCATTTTCAATCCAAAAACACATAAAATCACAATTCAGAACATGCGGCAGCTTTGTTTTCTATCAAGTACCTCAAGCACCAGGGCGGCTACCGGGAAAATCGAAATTCGTCAATTTCGGGCATTTTTCTCTGTCACTCTAATTACGTCTTAGTGAGAGTAAAAGAGAAAGATCCCCACAATTTGCGAATTTAGGTTTTCGCGGTAGGCCCCCAGGTCCTGTCAAGTTTCAGCAGTGTTGCCAGGTGAGCGGAAGAGAATTATCGTACTTGAGTGTCAATATTATTGTACCGTTGAAAAAAATATCGTACGCCAATCAAAAAGGCAGCCCCTAAAAATGTCTTGCAAAATAAGCTTAAACTTCCAATTAATAATAAAAAAAAAGACAATTTTCGTCTAAATTGCGCAAAACATCTGTTTATGTTTGTGTATTTTTGGGATAGACTCAAACGGTATACAGGAAATTGTGACATTTTAAACTTTAAACTTACACCAAGGAGCCGAACACCCAAAAGATACTAATTTTAGCCTATTTCTGTGAGAAAGTGTCATATTTTGCTTCAAATGACTAGACTTTTAAGGTGGCATCATCCAAGGGCTGAAATTATAGTACTTTAGTGTACGATAATGCTCTTTGGAACATTACGTCATACCGGGGCCCAAATTATCGTACATGTACGACAATTATCGTACGCCTGGTCACACTGAGTGTCAGTGTCGACAGAGTCAGCTAAAAACGCGTCAAACATCGCAACGTCGCGCCGATGGCCGTCCGAGGTATGGAGTGGCAACGCCGCAATATATTTGTACACGACATTTGTCACACACACATGAGTAAAATTTATAAAAATATAACGTTGATTATTCCATGATTTCTGTAAGAAACAAAGTTTTTCTATTAATTTAGCGCAAATGAATATTCGAAAGTAGATAGATGCGCAACTATTTATGTAATAATATTGTGTAATTAATTAATAAATAGCGATTGTTTTTTGTATGAAAATCGAACCACCTTAATACATTTATTGAGTCAATATTTTTGACTTCTGATATTTGTAACATTTTCCTGTTTTGGTCCACTAATCAAATAATACTTAGTTTATGAGTGTAGCGTTACCTTGCCTTAATTGGTTTCATTAAAACGGCTTTTCTAGTTTAGGGTTGACTCATTTTTCTGTTCCTAAGGACATATAAAATACGTGAAATATTTTTTTCGTCACACTTCCTCGTACACGTAGTTATAGTATGCCAGCATACTGAAATGTAATGAACTGAAATGTTATGGCCACGAGCGTAATAGATTTTATTCACTTCTCATCATGCTCGAAAATTTTACATTTAAGTCGCGTGGAAGCAACATAAAATTGCTTATTATGCTCTAGAGCATAAAGTAAAATCATCTATTGCGATCCTTATTAACTTCAAAATAGCAATAAAGTTCAAAATCTGCCATACAAACTGCCAGCCCTGCCGGCGCGCTCCCGACCGGCACACCACGGGCCGCCGGCCGGCTCGAGTACGATTTTCTTTAGTCGTGAACAAATACGGCAAAATAACCTAAAATATTGGCAAATTTTGAAAATTTTCCTCGCAATAGTAGTGAAAAGCAGAAACCCTTTTACCCTAAAAACTAAAAGACTAGTGAGCGGTTCACTTAGCACTCGGAGTTCTCTGAAGTCTGTTAAACATTAAGAAGTGACAACCCTAAATAGGAATTAATTCGCGATGGCGGCCGACAACGTATTGTTTCATAATGAACTTGATCCAATTTAGGAAAGTAGATAAATACCCGTATTTATTACGCCCGCCGGCAAGTTTACTCGACTTGAAACATCCCAGTTAAAAGGAATTATTCATTTTTGACAAAAGCTTCTTTAATTTTAATTTACTTACGCAAAATTTTAGTTTTTATATTGAGTATTTACACGTTATCAGGGGCAAATGCCATGATAAAATTTACACGAAATCTTATTTTACTTGCAAATAGACTTTTTTTATACCATGACGGTGGCAAACAATCATACGACCCGCCTGATGGTAAGCAGTCTCCATATAGCCTATGGATGCCTGCAACTCCAGAGGTGTTACATGCGCGTTGCCGACCCTTTAAAATTCTGTACACTCCTTTTGAAGAACCACATACTGTAGACCCGCGGGAACACCTCGGCAGGTAGGTCATTCCATAGCCGGAGCGTCCGCCCCGGAGGAAGTTCCTCTTAAACCGTACAGTGCGCGACCATTTAGGTTCTAGGGTATAATTTTAGCGTAAACTAGCTAGTAATATATTCGAGAACTCTATCAAGCAAAATTATAAACATAAGTAAAATTTTAGAGCAATTGAGATAAAACACGCTATATCTTTTTCATTTCACTTGCTTGAAATAGTACATTTCGATGCTAGTGCGGAAAGTATGTCATTACTTCACGAGTACCGGGACGACCGGGACCGGGAGACTCGGGACGAGACGACGAGCGACGACGAGCCTGTGGCTGTAGGGAATTACCACCCTCGTTGCACAATGTACTAACCCCCTTATTCATAAACGTCTACTAAAGTTGACAAGCTGCTAATAATCGTTTGTCTCTTTCCATTATACCAATACGTCAGAAAGGGACAAACGATTATTAGCGGCTTGTCAACTTTAGTAGACGTTTATGAATAAGGAGGTAATTCTTTCCTTCTGATTTCCTATACGCTCCCTCTAAAGTTAAACTTTATAGGCGACGTGTAATTTCTATATTTAATTCCGCTGTGAAAGAATGTAACGTCTTAGCTATGTGTTGGAATGAAACTAGATTCTTTAAAGTTTCAATAAAGGACTTGCTCCCCGGCGCCAACATATCGGACAAATGATAAGGGAACCCATTATCGCGCATTTAGGCTTTTTCCGCCAAAAAAGACCCTTTTTTCTGGTGAAAATGACTTAATCCAGCTTTAGATATTGTACGGGTCCGTTTTGGTAGGTTTTATAAAGTCTTTCAAGTTCTAGATAATGGAGTTCTAGGGAGCAAGCTGGTGTTTATAAAGTGATAAGTTTTCGGCAAAAAATTCGTTTTTGGTACAAGCCTTTGTCGTCGACTGTACTTTTATTACCCTGTACAACTAATACTCATCAATACTAATATTTATTTGTAGTTTTACATGTATGTAAAATTTATAATTGTTGGTGCAATAAAGAATATTTACTTACTTACTTACTTACTTACTTACTCATCGAGACATTACTAAAAACCCCAAACACAATTAAGTTGCGTTGTTTCATCACAGAGTTTCTATGGCCACCTTCTGTCCCTCTCATTATCTCGATGGTACCATAATATTGCATTACCACCCGACTTGTATGCAAATTTTCAGCTCAGTCTGAAATCGGGAAGTGGGTTAAATTTAGCTTTCAAGATTTGAACCACACTAACTTACATACTAACATTGGAAGTTAAATAAAAGCTTGCAAAAATTTAAGAAACAATTGATTCGGAATGAAAACTATAAATATTTTGGTACAATTAAAGTCACTTTAAGAATCGTTCATGCCAACTTATAATAACAACTGTTCTGTTTTAATCTTAATTCTTCAAGTTTTTAAAATTTTACTAAAGAATATTCATTGTTCATTTGGCGAAACCATCTTGTTTTAGTTCATAAAAGTTTCATTCTGCTCTCCCGGGGTCGAAGCAGGTTATCCAATCCACTGGAGACGAAACAAATGGCTACTTTCTACTCGTAAAGCTCAAACATTCGACGGACTATAAAATATGTTTGACTATCAAGAAGTCAAGCACCGCTATAATAATGTTAACACTCAAATATTGAGCACGGCATGCACCTTGTATTCTTTCGCAGGTCAGTAAAACGCTAGCAATTAATTAAATGAGAGTACATGGTGCTACCCCTGCGGTAGCATCATGGTTCCATTTTTGTCACTTGTCACTATGCCCGTCACTTTCGCGCTTACATACTGACAACGTGACAGGCATGGTGACTAATGATAAAAAGCCGACCGTATTAGCCCTACTGGGTGATATTGCATTTTATTTTTAGCATATCTGCTTTTTCCAGGACATGTACGAGTAGCATGCATGGCAGCAAGCATTAACAATTTAAACATTTACTTAAACGGAGTTTGTAACAATTGAGCAGTTTTCTCCGAAGTTTGTAAGACGCCGATTATTATGAACTACTCTTAAGTCTTAAGTGACATTTGTACACCTTTAACATTCTACTGCTACTTAGGGTTCCGTACCCAAAGGGTCAAACGGGACTCTATTACTGAGACTCCGCTGTCCGTCCGTCCGTCCATCCGTCCGTCCGTCCGTCTGTCACCAGGCTGTATCTCATGAACTGTGATAGAGTATTTCTGTTGCCGCTATAACAACAAATACTAAAAACAGAATAAAATAAATATTTGTTTCCAATCTCATCCAATCACCGAAGTTAAGCAACGTCGGGCGGGGTCAGTACTTGGATGGATGGTACGGAACCCTTCCTGTGCGAGTCCGACTCGCACTTGGCCGATTTTTACTAATAGTACACTAGAATATGAAAATCGAAGTATATTTTTTCCCTAAATTCGTATAAAAGAATCATTTGACTGAATTTTGTACCTGGCTGCTTTAGTTTACTGAGTCTTTCTATATTATAGGTCTTCCTTTACGCTCCACTGAAGTGTAATGTAGTACCTAACTAAGCACCTACTTCTGTTCTAAATGAACCAACTTCTTCACGAGGTTTTATAGGATATTACACGTACTGTGTGTTAGTTTCTATTTGTTTAGGATGTCTAATAGACCTGAAATTCAGGATATCTACTTCTGAGATCATGCAATAATAACATCGTGGTCAAGCGAGTCAAATCATGGAGTCAAACAATTAAAAACCACTAAACAGGATACAAAATTAGGGGGCGGGGGAACACCTACTTTGCCACTTCTATTTTTCTTAACTATATAATAAGTATGCCAAGTATCATGCTTTCAGAAATCAGTAATGGTTTATTTGTAAAATATAGTACATTTGAGTACCATGTAGGTTTTGAAGGTTGACACACAAATGTCAAATAAAATAAAAATTTAAATTCCTAAAGGAAGGAGGAGGCTTTATTTTATTGCCCTAAAGCTTGTCTGGAACAGATCGCTTTTTAGCGATAAGACCGCCTGTTGTTTACCTCTTCTTAATGTGTTGTATTAATTTTATTGTTTTTGTATTGAGCTGTGCAGTAAAGAGTATTTGTATTTTTTTGTCATAGTCATTCTTGTATGAAAAAAAAAACAACTTTATGGAAAAATAAGAATGACAGAGAAAGATGCCTGCAATTTGCGAATTTTGGATCGCCAGAAAAAGCAAAATGCATGTAAACACCTTCTCCCCCATTTTACTCTCTCGGCCGAGTACCAATTCGCAGTCTCTGCTGCCATTGTACTCGGGACGTATGATCAAGGCAACCCAAATCCCAAGGCAACGGCAGATTTTGGAACGCCATACATATATTACGGTGTCAACATAATTATTGTGTCACCATAACTTGCCTCGTACAAAGCACTACCTACATCTTCGTTGGAATTTCCTACCGCATGGCGCCGCATTTCCGAGTAATTATGATCCGGAAATGAAATGTTGACTAGGTGAACAAATTATATCCAGCAGTGCGAAATTACAAGTCCCTCTTGAGATAAGTTGGGACTTTAAAAGAAATGTCATATTAAAGTTTAAATACATGAAGTTTTCTGGATATAAAATCAAAATGGTCGCGTACTGTGCGGTTCAAGGGGAATTTCCTCCCGCGGACGCTCCGGCTGTGGAATGAGCTCCCTACCGAGGTTTTTCCGAGGGTCTACAGTATGGGGTCTACAAAAAAGGAGTGTACAGGTTTTTAAAGGAACGACAACGCGCATATAACACCTCTGCAGGCGTCCATAGGCTGCGGCGACTGCTTACCATCAGGCGGGCCGTATACTTGTTTGCCATCGTCGTGGTATATAAAAAAAATATCAATTTGACATTTTAACCTCGGTTGACCTAACCTTGAGCAGCCTTACTTATTTAAACAATACTTTATCCAAGAACTAGAAAACTAATCTATAAACGAAAGGAGAAATATTGGAACAACAGGTAGATACTTAACGGGTTCTCGAAACCGTGATGATTAAATCAGAGAGGTTCTGAATACACCGAAAATCTATAAAGCTGTTTTGTAATACTCAGGTTCCTTTGTATAACATTTGAATTATTATAATATTAAATAAAATTAGATATAAATTATTTTCAGGCCACTAATGCCCATAGATACCTTACACATTAACAAACATACAGTAATAAAAATCCTAAAAGCTCAAAATAATTTCGGCTACAGAATTTGCTGTTCTATGAAAGTATGAAATCGAAATTGAGTGTCGATTTTGAACATTCAAAGTTGCAAATTAATGTCAATTCGATATAATTTTGACGTACCTATATGCAAGATATATTATGCTGCGAGTAATAATATAGAGCCTCGGTAGAGAGTACCATTGTGTATCATTTGCCGTTGAAACTCTACATCCATGTGGTCCCAGCGCGCACAAGTTTTTTGGAGAAATCGCGAAACATTTGGTTGACGTAACTGGTGACCGAAGAGCTGGCGGCTTTCTCGCACAACATATCAGTATTGCGATACAACGAGGGAATGCCGCCAGCAGAGCGAGGGAATGGTACAATGCCTCAAGGGCCTATTTTAGATATAAGCCGGTTATAGTAATCCTCTGTATATATCCATTATGTATATAGTTAGTGTTAATAAAATTATCATTGTGAAAAAAAAGTATTATCAACAACAGATTTTACGTCATGCTCCCAGGCAACCCTAAATTGTGTTTTCGCATTTATTTATTACCTGAGAATTCAGATCGCAATAGGTATCTACTTACTTTATACTCACTTGGAAAAAAATTGTACCGTTTTCGTTTGGGAATACAATAAAGTTGGGGTTGATGTAGAGCGTCTCTCCAGGAACCCTAACGGAGTTTCAATAGAATTAATTATGTTTACAGCAAACGAAAAGCTGGAATATTTAGTACTAACGATATTATTCTCAAATATATTAAATTTGTCTAAACACCTGCTTGTTGCCAAGAAACTCACAAATTACGCCAACTTTTGGCACTGAATTTAATTGGTTGTGTCGTAGTTCTAAAGTTCAAATATGATTGTAAAAAACGTTGTACAGAATCTAAAAAAGCCAAACGACAGCAAATAAAATCACTACATTGGTTATTATGTCTTACAAATCCCCTTCAAGCCTCATCATTACATCGTGTCATTATTATTGGCGAAGTTTACCGCTCGAACAAGTTCGTCAGCGACTCTGGCCGCCATAATATCGTAATAACCCGCCATAACCCGCTATGAGGAATTATGGCGTAGTATTACTGACGTGACGGGGAGACGAGAAATTTGTTCGGAAAATACGGTTTATGAGGACGATGAAGTTGGAGGTGGCATGGTGTTACAATTATTAGTATCCGAAGCAGTTTAAAGGTATTATCTACATCTTTTGTACAGTGACATGACATCGAATCTACTGTATGTTCTTTAATGTATTTAAAATAAGGAACATGAATATAGGTTGTATCATATGAGGTTGTCATTCGGCCCATGATAAGGTATACATTAAAGGTGACATTCGGGTGGCGACTTCGGCAACGTTACATCCACAGTGTATCTTTACAGGTTACGGAGATGAAAGCAACACACACACTGATTTATGTAGAATATGTGAACCAACCACCAGTAGTAGGTAAAACCTCATGAGAATGTTCCCATTTCAGGCTCGCTAACTTTTGCTCTAACTTGAGATAGTTAGCGACATCGAGGGCTGACCGTGTGTGGCAAATTTTGTCTTGACATTGCGGCATTGGACATGTACGATGAGCAATTTAACTGCTTCAAGCTGCTACTAAAGTGTATTTACATATGAAACCAGCATATGTTGCCACCAACATGATTCCATTTTTATCGCTTGTCACTATACCCGTCACTTTCACACTTACATACTTGTTAGAACGTGACAGGCATGGCGACAAATGTTAAAGAGCCGACCATCTTAGCCCTACTGGAAGTCAGGCAATATACTAGAATGTGTTAGGCATGTCAGATATGACAGATAACAACTTTTCCTCCGAGAATATATCTTAATTATAACTATATGTAGTAGGTACCTACGGTGGCCGTACTTACAAATAGTAAAACGAATTTATTGTTAAAGTATTGAAGTCCATGATTATATAATTGAACACCCGGTAGGGGAAGGGGGGGCATAACGGGGACGTTAAGGGAAATAAACAATAAAAAATAAATATAAAATATTTTTTAATGACAACTAATGACAACTCATTGGTCACTTATTAAATTATCATTTGGCACCGAATTTGGTGAAGTAAGTAATCAAATAATATTTTTTATTTTTATTTCACAAAACCTTCATGAAAACTCCATCGTGCCCCGGGGTAGGGGCAGTATGGGGTACCCATTGCGGGGCAGTACGGGGTACATTATTTTATTTGTCACAAAATAAGCGGATGTGGATGTCTTCTAAATCTCCATCATCACAGCATCATCCTGCACAGGCTGTATGGGTCTACTGTCCACATAGCTGGCAGGCCACCCTACGCTCCGAAGACTTCAAATAAGTGTGGTTTGAGTCAACACAAAATATACATAAGACATCCTCCTTAACATTTTCTCCATAAGAGCGAGCTTTTTGAGTCTTCCTCTGTTTTATTGAGTTTTTTCTTCAACCGGGGATCATTCGGATGTCCAATGTAAATTTCAATTTTCCAATGTGGTTTGTGGAACACCGTGCAATTGAGCTGCTTTTCTGTAACCAGCTGATTTGCTTAAAACTACATCAATTGCATGCTTCTACAGACCAACTGCCTCTGGAACTTCTCTTTTTGTAAGTTCGTACTATTTTTATATACTAAAATAAAATAAATAATATTATTATAATATTATCAAATGAGCAGACCATTCAGGGGCATAATGGGGATGGGGCACAACGGGGTACCCCATTGTGCCCCATAACCATGTCCCCGTTATACCCCCTTGTCTAACAGAATTTTAAATAACGAACAAAAAAAATAATTGAAGGTCAGAGTGATTTTGCTCAAAACATATCAATAGTTGATGTTAGCAGTAAAACACAAAAAAAAACTATAGTAGTAATCTAAATACTTACCTTTTTAGACGTGTTTTGGTAACCACTCAAATTTAGATGAAATTTCGTCGGAAAAAAGAATTGGTCGTCAAAAATAAACACGTGCATTTTGTTCGCTGGTCACTGCCGCACTGAAAGCCGATGCGAAATGCCCTCTTATTGGCGAAAACAAAACACGGCTAGTGTGCATAGTTACTTGTATGTGTGGGTGGCCCCGTCGTGCCTCGCGTCCCCGTTATGCCCCCCCTTCCCCTATAGTTCATATACTGACAGAAAGTTTCCAAAGGAGCGAAATTTTAAACTTACCACAATTACCTATGAGTACCATGTGAAGTTTTGGCAACTGTACAACGAGAACAGCCAGAAAGGCATTACAAACAAAGGACTTAATACTACTTAATAACAACAATATCTCTACAAATTGACAAGCGCTCCCACGTCGACTTAAAGCGAGACGCAACTCGAACCAATTTCAATATCTAGGTGATTTGTCCAAATTTGCTTTCACCTGATTACGAAGTAATATCGTCGGGATGGCATTACCTCAAAATCCGACACCTGATAAGGGTTTACGGTGTACGAGACGCATTTGGTTTTGGCAGTTATTAACAACGTCGTAAAATCAAGAATTAAGGTAAACATAGTAGTGCTCGTCACGGTCCCAATACATGTCATCTTTAAACTTAAGTCATTGTCAATAGAGATGAGAGCATGGTGTCATCTATTGCGCATTAACATGTAAAGCACTAGTACGTTTACCTTATGGCGTCAAAATAATAGTCACTACTTTAGGTTAGTGCATCAATCGGTCAAATAAACTTTGCCATAAGGTAGAAGTACTAGTGCTCGACGCTGCACTAGTACTGGACATGGGCACTTTATGTCAAAGTGACAAGGATTATGTTCGAATACAGAAAAAATTTCGTTGTTTAAATTTAACCTTTTTATCCCATGAAATAAAGTGCCCATGTCGGTGACTAGTGCAGCGTCGAGCACTAGTACTTCTACCTTACTCATTAGCTGTCAAAAAAGTTGAATTATGAAACACTTAACTCAAAGATAGGTACACAAATTTTTTGTCTTTATACCATAGCTGGATTTTTACTTATCTTGAATAAAATGTACTATAAATTCAGTACCAAGATTATATGCCATAGGAATCACATTACGTGATGTTGGCCGCACTAAAGGACGACCCCTGACATCGACAAAAGCACCGAAAAATATAACGATATTAACGATTAGCTACAATTTTAACCTGGCCGCGTAGCCAACATACATATCGCTTACGGTCCGTAGCGATCGAAACGCAATTGTCACTGTCGCACTAATATGGAAGAGAGAGAGACACAGTGATTCGTTGTCGTAGCGATAGCGATTGTCACCTTTAGACTTACAAGTAAGTATCATCGATTAGAACCCAGTGCTTTCTTCACGGATAATTCATTCAGCACCTGCGGCTTAAATGGATCACAGCCGGAATACATATACAAGTTTAGTCTTCAATTGCTAATATTGTTCCAAGACGCTTCCTGAAGATAAGCCTCGGAGACGAACAGACTGCAAACTTAATACTCGAGCTGTACAATCCAATGCAAACTCGAGCGTCTGCAATGAAGCGTTGGATTTCATATTCACTAAGATTTCTAAAGAGAGGAGAGAGTTGAAATAGCGTCAGTTTCTTAAGGCATCAAATGTATCCTTAAAACCGGGTAACAACGTAGCACAAGCTTTTATGCAACTTGAAATGTTTATCAATGAATTCATTCATAATTTCTCCATGCAAATTTGCATTCACCTACGCGACTGCTTTTAGGATTCCGTACCAAAAACGAACAAATGGAACCCTTATGCTGCGACTTTGCCGTCCGTCCGCCTGTCTGTCTGTCACATCGCTAAATGTCTTGAGAACTACGTAAGCTATCGATTTCAGACACATTGAAAGTATTATTTTTTTATATTATTTCTTAATTATGGAAAATGCCCAATATGAAGAGGGGGCACAATTTCAAAGTCTAGTGACTAGGTCAAGTGGGGTGTCTGGAAAGAGCTGAAATTTCTTTTTTTTTTCATAGAGAAATAACACTCCCCCCTCCCCCTACCTTATCTCCGAAGTTAACTGACAAAAAATTATGATTTTTTACATAATATTAACATTACTATAAATTTCACAGGAAAAATATAATCAGACCTCTATTCTGGTATTTTTTTTAATTAACAAAAAACCTTTCCGAATTCGGTTTGCAATTTAACCAACTTTACGTTTGTTTATTACACCAGAAATTTTTATGAGATTACGTTAACGTACGTCAATATACGTGCATTACATCGCGCAAATTAGTTAGACAATTTGCCGATAGATGGCGTTGTACACAAATATACTTCTGTCCAAAAATCTTTTGCCTTTATAGTTACACGAGATGATTCAAAGTTTGTATGGAACCCTCGGTGCGCGAGTAAAACGGACTCGCACTTGACCGGTTTTTTCTAACAGCATCGTAAAATCTTCTACGTGGCTTGTGCATCTTGTAAGGGGTCGTTCCAGAGCGATGTGGTCGATGGTCTGGTCTGGGTGGTGCTGGGGGTACAAGCCAAGACAAGGGGTACTCGCAGCTGCTGCCTGTTGCAGCAGCTGTGAGCTTAACTGTGGAATGAACTGTCGCCTGCGGTATTTCCGAACCGATACGACCTTCAAACCTTCAAGAAAGGAGCGTACTTCCATCTTAAATACCGGCAACGCACTTACAACCCCTCTGGTGTTGCAGGTGTCCATAGGCGGCGGTAATCGCTAACCATCAGGTGATCCATCTGCTCGTTTGCCTCCTGTATCATAAAAAAAACCAGTAAGGTTTGTCTCGATACTCCATTCCATTTTATAATTTTTTTATTTTACGCTCCGAAAAGCCCTTCAAAATATGACGTACGAAGACAGAGAATCTACTAAATAGTTGTATAATAATTTTAAGCAATATGTCTGGGTTTACATTAGGATAAATAGAATATTTATTCGATTAATGTATTATAGTATTAAGTTGCTAAATTGTATTATGTACTTTGTAAATGAAAATTAATTTACACGAACAATGTTTGCCATATTTCGCCTGAAACACAGGGAATCCTAGTTCAGGCACATGTAAACAATCACTATTTTTAAGTCTCTGTTTCATATGTAAGTAAGAAAGAAATACGTGTTTTGAAATAAATTATGTTTATGTTTATACAAACATGAATTATCTTATAACAAAAGCATAACAAACTGTTCAATTGTTCATAATATATACTTACTCAAGCTTTTTATCAGCAATTTATACATTACAATAACCGACACTGCACTGTGCACTTATAACTTTATATTAAACATTATTTTAGCTTTTAGTTTGCTTTATTTTAAACTACTGTTTCTCTCCAACATTATGTTCTAAATCATTATCTAGAATAAATTATTTCCACTTTGGGAAGAAAACATAAATTTCAACATTTTTCTTAGGTTAAATGAACTGTAAAAGTCGACCAACCTCGACAGGTAATGAGGTTAAGTCGAGCAGCCTCCTGCTTACCTATCTAAAATCGATATGCCAATAACATTAACCGCACTACTTAATTACTCGCTAACTTTTGTGGCTAAATAAGCAGTTTCTACCCACATCACCGAGCCAATTCTTGCTTAAGTACATTTTGACAGAATTAACATAGTTATTTCTCAACTTATGACAATTTTAAACTTACCATGTGATGAGGGGCTATTGTGCTTGTCAGCGTATGACATATTAAAAAGTTAAAATGGGTTAGTTTCTTAAGACATTGAAGCATTTAAAACGCAATTTTAGACCGGGGTATGTCCTTAAACTACGTCTAAAAGAGAGGTATAGGCACTGTGAATGTTATCTCGCTTTGTGTGGTAGAGCACAGCACAGCGGATATCATTCCAGATCTAGAGTAGAGCCAAAGTGGGAAAGTATCTCTTATAGAAAACCGCAGTCAAATAACACTAATCCCTACTCATAGTGGTGTGTTCCTGCCGGTGAGTAAGGTTACTAGAGGTTAACGAGTGTGCAGAGCGTTAGGGTCGGCAACGCGCATGTAACTCCTCTGGAGTCGCAGGCGTACATAGGCGACGGAGACTGCTTACTATCAGGCGGGTCATATGCTTGTTTGCCACAGACGTAGTATTAAAAAAATGTGCCTTTATAAGTTTAATTTTTATTTTCACTTGCACGATTGAATACACCAATTATAATACCGTGCATATATCATTCATTATATTGTCTTATATATACTGAGTTATATTCATGTATTTAATCTGAGAGTGCGTGTACAGTCAAGAGTAAATATATGGGTTCACGTAACTTACTCAATAACATGTCCTATAGCTCTTAATTCGCTGACAGAAGAGCTATGGGTAACATATTTTTGAGAAACTTGTGTTCACCCATATTGACAAAACTACGACAGAGGCCTCACCTTCCGAAGAAAGCATTTCATCCGGAAGGAATGTAGTTTACTGCCAGTTGGTCGGTCGTTGGAAACCGACCGACCAACTGGCAGTAAGCTACATTTCGAATCGCCCAAAATACTCATTCAAATATAGGACAGATCTAGGTAACTGCTGACAAATTTAACTAAATTCCTTCGAGTCAAAGGGGCGTTTCGTCCCTCATATTTCGCGTGTTTCGTGCTAATGCGGCTCTCAAATAAACCGTTTATTGCCAATAACTTGCTTTACGACACACTGACGCAAGATGTGCGACTAGACACGGCGTATGATATTAGGCTCAGTTTGCTCCGAATATGAATTTGGTATTAACTTTTGCCACATCGTAAACACAGTAGTAACAATATATGCTTTGACTCAGTTTGGTGTATCTTGCGAAAATTTCAACCTAAAATTAGTTTTTGGTCCAACTCCTTGACAAAAACAGACTTATTTTAATGAGTTGAGGTTGTCACCTCTACTCATCAAATGAATCAGTTTTTTTCAGTGGGTTGGAAACAATCCAATGGTCATAGCATATGGATCAAATCAATTGACAGAAACTGGCCAAATGACAGTTAAACTGCTTATAAAGGTGAAACATCGTTAAACAATAAAATCTAATAATGCGGCGCTTGCTTGCTTCCTTGCTACCCGAACGCGTTCATCCCAATACTTCATGCGTAATGAATTTGCTTTTGCGCTTGCTTATACTTTCAAGTCGTTTGCTGATCAATTTACCGATTACAGTAAAAACAAGAATTAATCGAAAAATCACTAATTGAAGTGTGTGTTTAGACTAATCTACATGGAAAATAAAGAGGCTAGAATCGCTCCGTCTAGAATCATCGGTCGGTCTAAAATCATTGTGCAGGCAAATGTTACCCGTACATGGAAAATGTTTGTTTAAAAAGAGGCATATTTGATAGGATTATCTCTGCTATAAAAGTTAATCAATCGTGTAACGGCAACTACAGAAATGAAGTCGATGCCATTAATAACCAGTTCACCTAACAATGACCTGACGCCAAATTTTTGCAATGCGTCGTCTTAAACAGAATTAAAGACCTTTAAGGAGGATGTGGATCGAAACAGAGATCCTATGAAAGGCACTATTTCAAGACAATATCTGCAATTTTATTTGAAATACTTAAAACATTGCAAAGACAGGCTCAAAAGTATGAAATCGTAATGCCTGAATTCCGACCGAATACGAATACCAATCGCGAACCGTAGGTGATCATCGAAATCTCAAAACAAATGTGAATAGTTTCAATATTCATTGCCGTATTACCATAATAAATAGGGATGTCCACTTCGATTTGACAGAAATTGTGTGTTGAGAATAACCAATAAATAAATAATAATAATACTTAATGACATAATCCGTCCGTCTCTTGCGACCATAAATATGCCTGCTCTTCTTGAGCCAACTGGCATTATCAGGGATGATGGTAAGAGGGGTGGGGTGTCCTTGGTTCCTCGCACAACGTATCAGTATCGCGATACAACGCAACATACTTGGTACAATGCCTCGAGGGCCTATTTCAGATTTAAGCTAGTTATAGTAATCCTCTGTAGTCTGTATATATCCATTATGTATATTGAAATGAAAAAAAAATATCACTGTAGCTTGGTAGAAATCACTACTATTGAAGCAACGATTAAGAAATTTGGTAGAAACTGTAGGTGTAAATTATATAAATAAATCCGTACGAAACATACGTGCAGTATAAAATAGATCAACATGTTGATTTTTATCACCAACCCTGTATTCATGGCTGAATAACGACAATAATTGTGCGAATCAGTCGGACAACCAACCAATCACCCGCTATGAAATGAAATCGTCGCTCACAGCATCGTTATTTAGGTCAACCATACCTATTGTCGGCACCCCTCCAATTATTTGGGAGTTCTACCTTATTGACAATTCAGGAATAACTGGACGCCATTATCTTATAACTATTTATGGGTCGCATTTGGACGTTCATATCAATTTAAATCTGGGACAGTTATGTATAATCAACTATGGGTAAACCGTTTAACGGCGACGGTTAGTAAGAAGTTATTATGGTCAGCCAGGCCAACTACGAACCACTAAGGCCACTACGGAACACAGTGCAAAGCCGCAGAAGGACGGACAGACGGACATGGCGAAACTATAAGGGTTCCTAGTTGACTACGGAACCCTATAAAGAGACAGGACGCCGCCGCGTGCGTGACAGAGAGCATCCTAGGTATTCGTGAGCAGCTAGTGTTTGACTGAACTATACCTCTCAAGAGTTAAACTTACCCGTACTGATAAAATGATTCAAATAATGCCCGATCAGATCTACAATTAATTGGACAAACTTCTCAATCTGTATCCCCATTGTTGGGAAGTGAATTAGGAATTCGAGTGTTCCAAAGTTCGCTATCTTGAATGACCCGGTCTATTCCGGGATCCTTAATCATGTGAATGTTCCCCGGAGACCACAGACAACAGTACTATGGAGAACTTCTTTTAGGATACGAGGTATTTCTTTAAGTGTATCTTCTTTTGTACTTAACTATATCATTAGATACGCTGAACTTGTTGATGGAGATATAATGTAATATGCTGATTTTATTTAAATGTAAAAGTTTTTCTTACCAATACTTCTTACTCGTATTAGAATAGCATAAGTGTCCGATAAAATTTGATAAGTAGAACTATATTTTGATATATTGTAGGTGACTACATAAGTACACGGCACAATTAATATGAGATCAAAAATCAAATAGACATTTGATTCTCACTCGAATATATTAATACTCGACTGGAGTACGGCTCACTTGACAGCAGTCTATTAATACATTCTTCAATTTCAACAGCAGCAAGTATTTGCTAGGCTGGTGTGGATAAATTCAAATATACATAGATACATACTGTGTCACCTGGGTGATTTCGGGCAAGATGTATTGAAATGGTCATACCGAACAAGGTTTCCTATGGGACCGATATAAAAATCATGATAAAAATATACGTATGGGACGTTTCATCTACTTAGGGCCCTCAATACATTAGATTTATTTTCGCGATTTTTTGGTTAGTCCACTGGGGAAATTTGTTTACAATATCTTAACACATTTTTGACATTCGGGATCACGACCCCATCCAGTATACGTGTCTGTCCAAATAGGTGAAAGTATAAATACGTCTCAAGATTGAGATGAGAAAGCAGATTTTTGGAATGAAGGTCCTTATCGGAAGGTTGGTGGGTAGGTGAAAAAAAGTGTAAGAATTTTTCGTTACGGCCCTCCTTTTAGGGTTTCGTATCTCAAATGGAAAAAAAATTAACACTTATAGAAACACTTTGCTGTCCGTCCGTCCGTCCTACGTCGTATTTATTACTAATTTAAATTTTTGAGATTATTTCTCATACTTATAGTATAAAACTTGCCAAATTTTATTGTTCTAGGTCAACCTATGAATTTTGATTTCCTTGAAAGTGTCGAAATATACGTTTTTTGTGGCATAAACGGCTGTATCTTTTTTTTACGTTAACTTAGAGATTCGATTTTTTTACAGCTTCAAGGGACCTGTAGAGTCTGAGGATATTGTATGAATTTCAACTCGATACCTTCACGCGTTCTCGAGATAAAGGGTCTTAACAGACAGACGAACGGACAACAAAGTGATCATATAAGGGTTCCGTTTTTCCCTTTTGAGATACGAAACCCAAAAAATTAAAAAAAAAATAAGTTAAGTTTGTACGGAAACCTCGGTGGGTGAGTCCAGTCGAACTTGTCCGGTTTGTATATTAATAAAGTATGTAGGTACATATACACATTTCACATTTACACTTACACATTTTCCTATACCTATATTATATTTATACATTTCCTAAACTTATATACACACCTACGTCAATATCGATAAACCGTATCGACTATCGATACTATCGACCTCACCTCCGCCCTAAAGAAAACTGGTCTTGTAGCTAGGCCCGGCGTTCGCGCAGCAGAGGTCATTTGACAGTCATTGCCATGATACGACGCGGAACGCATGTCTCCTTTGCTGCGACCTTATTGTTTTGCTTTTCGCTTCCCGCTTGTTTACGTTACCTATTTCTATCTTCTGAACTGTTCTACTTCTACTTTAAAACTGTGCCTGTGTGTTCTACCCTTCTGTGCCTTCTGTATTGCTTGTGTATGGATTTTCCGTGTACTTTAATGAAGTATACCACTTGAACTGTAAGTCTGCATTATTATTTACGAGATCCCAGTGGATAGTACATAACCCTGACCATACAACCATACTGGTGACCCCAAATATGAGCCAAGATAGGGAATTTAAAGATGCACTCGGTACGAGTGAGGCATCCGGAAATAGTGCGGGGACAGGGTCGACAGAGTTGATAGAATCGACAAACGTTTTTAAGGTTGGAGTGAAAGTGCCACCGTTCTGGGCAGAAGAACCGGAGATATGGTTCGCCCAAGTAGAGGGTCAATTTCAAAATTCTGGTATCACCAGTGACGTCACAAAATTCAATTATGTGATCTCCCACCTCGACAACCAGTATGCTCGCGAGGTGAAGGACCTTATTATCAACCCTCCCGCGTCGCAGAGATACGACAAGCTTAAAACCGAGCTGATCAAGAGACTGGGCATTTCCAATGAGAGGAAGACCAAGCAGTTGCTGATGCATGAGGAGCTCGGTGACCGCAAACCTTCGCATTTCTTCCGGCACCTGAAGGACCTGGCAGGACCTGCAGTACCAGATGATTTTATCAGGTCTATTTGGATGACCCGCCTTCCTCACGGTGTGCAGATGGTGCTCGCGGGCCAGCCATCTTCGGCTTCGCATGAAGACGTCTGCGACCTAGCTGATCGTGTCAACGACTTGGCCAGTTCTTCTCCGAAAGTGGCCGCTGTGGGTAGCGGAGCTGCGAGTTCAGTTCCCAGCGATATTGCCAGAGAAATCGCAGAGCTAAGGAAACAGTTCCAGCAGTTCCAGGCATCCGCATTGGGCAGGAGTAGCAGATCCAGGGCGCGCGCACCTCCAGGCAAGCGTAACGCATCCAGGCAACGATCCCAGTCGAACTATCGCAAATATCCTCTTTGCTGGTACCACGGGAAGTTTGGAGACCAGGCCAGCAAGTGCGTTCGACCATGCAACTTCAAGCCGGCGGAAAACGAAGGGGGCAGTCGATAATGGCGACTGACGATTGCCCATCGACATCTACTGGTCGCCTGTTCGTCACCGACCGCACTTCAAAGACGCAGTTTTTAGTCGATACTGGAAGCGACCTCTGCGTCTATCCACGGTCGGCGTTGTGTGATCGTCGTTCTAGGACTGGGTATAATCTGAGCGCTGCAAATGGTTCTAATATTGCTACCTACGGCTATTTAACTTTAGATTTAGATTTTGGCTTGCGCAGATCTTTTGTATGGCGTTTTGTAGTGGCTGATGTTACCAAGCCAATCATTGGTGTAGATTTTCTTAATCATTATAATCTGCTAGTAGGTCCCAATAAGCGCTTGATTGACATGTTAACTTTAATAGCTGACATCGGCACCACAGCCAATTGTAAAGACGTGTTTTCCGTTAAAGTCGTAACTGGCGAGTCCCGGTATCACAAAATTCTTGACGAATTTCCCGAAATTACTCGACCAGCTGGCAAACAAAACACTAACATACCCCATAACACAGTCCACCATATACGCACCACACCAGGTCCCCCAGTTTCCTTACCACCCCGTCGTTTAGCTCCTGACAAGCTGAAAATCGCCCAGGAAGAGTTCCGGATTATGCTGGCTTGTGGTACAGCCAGGCCGTCGGAGAGCTCTTGGTCGTCACCCCTCCACCTGGCCCCGAAGAAGGGCAACGGATGGCGGCCCTGCGGAGACTATCGCAGCCTAAATGCTCGCATCGTGCCTGACAGGTACCCGATTAAGCACATCCATGATTTTTCGTATGATATAGCTGGTTGTAAAATCTTTAGTACACTAGACTTGGAAAAAGCTTACAATCAGATACCTGTCAGTCCCGACGATATCGCGAAAACCGCCATCACGACCCCCTTCGGGTTATTCGAGTTCCCGTTTATGACGTTTGGCCTACGCAATGCGGGTCAAACGTTTCAACGGTTCGTCGACGAGCTTACCAGGGGCCTCGATTTTGTATACGCTTACCTAGACGACTTCCTAATATATTCTAGGAGCGAGGCAGAGCACGAGGAACATCTGCGCGTAATCTTTGCTAGGCTGAAGCAGTACGGCATGCTGGTAAATACCTCAAAGTGCGTCTTAGGAGCTCAAGAGGTAACATTTCTAGGGTACCTGATTTCAGCCACCGGATGTAAACCCCTCGAGTCGAAGGTTCAGGCAGTCATGGACTTCCCACCACCAACTAACATCAAGCAGCTACGGGCCTTCTTGGGCATGATCAACTTTTATAGGAGGTTTCTTCCTCGAGCAGCCGAGATACAAGCCCCGCTGCACGCACTGCTGACAGGTTCTGTGAAGGGATCGCAAGCAGTCAACCTTACTGGAGATACGTTGAAAGCATTTCAAGCCTGTAAGGAGAGCTTGTCGAATGCAGCGATGCTGGCGCACCCTGATTGCACTGCAAATCTAGCGGTGGTCACGGATGCTTCCGACAAGGCTCTTGGTGCGGTACTACAACAATTTAAAAATGGCGCTTGGGAACCGCTAGCCTTCTTTTCCAGAAAGCTCAGCCCCTCTCAAGCCAAATACTCGCCCTACGACAGAGAGCTATTGGCCATATACGAGGCGGTAAAATATTTCAGGCACATGCTCGAGGCTCGTCACTTCACTGTGTACACTGACCACAAGCCAATCAGTTTCGCCTTCCATGAAAGGAAGAGTAACTGTTCGCCTAGGCAGTATAGACACCTTGACTTCATATCTCAATTCACGACAGACATCCGCCACATAAGTGGCAAAGACAACGTAGTCGCGGATGCGTTGTCGCGAATTGAGGAACTAGAAGCACCTGTAAGCCTCGAGACAATAGCCCAACACCAAGCCTCCGACCCCGAACTTCAACAGCTCCTGAGCAGTGGTTCATCACTGCATCTGCAGAAACTTTATGTTCCTGGAAGCCAATCCCCTTTGTACTGCGACGTCGGTACACTGGCTACCAGGCCTTACGTACCTAAGTTTCTACGGAAGAAGGTCTTTGATAGCCTCCATTCCCTAAGCCATCCTGGTTGTAGCGCTTCGGCCAAGCTAGTTTCCGAGCGTTTTGTCTGGCCAGGTGTTAAAAAGGATTGCAGGAAGTGGGCGCGTTCCTGCTTGCCGTGCCAGCGAGCTAAAGTCACCCGTCATGTGACTTCCTCGCTGGGCACTTTTAACTTACCGCGCGCCCGCTTCAAACAGATCCATATAGACCTGGTCGGGCCTCTCCCGCTTTCCCAGGGCTATCGGTATTGCCTCACAGCAGTAGACCGGTTTACTCGCTGGCCAGAGGCAGTGCCGATAGAAGATATCACGGCAGAAACCGTTGCAAAAGCACTGCTGTCCTCCTGGATTGCTCGGTTCGGCTGTCCTACAAGCATTACAACTGACCGTGGCCGTCAATTTGAATCGGCCCTATTTCAATGCTTAGCTAGGATGGCCGGATTCGAGCATAAAAGGACGACAGCATACCATGCTGCTTGCAACGGTATGGTGGAACGGTTCCACCGTCAGCTGAAAGCGGCTATCGTCTGTCATGCAAATGACAGATGGACTGAGTCGTTGCCGTGGGTCCTGTTGGGAATACGTACATCCTTCAAAGAAGACCTGCAAGGATCTTCGGCTGAACTGGTTTATGGAGAGCCATTGAGACTCCCCGGTGAGTTCTGGGAGCCGAGCGCTGGTACAACTTCGGATATATCCGACTTTTCCGCCAGACTCAAAGGCTACATGGAGAAGCTACGACCTGTTCCTGCTTCACGACATTGTAAGCCCAAGGTATTTGTACACAAGGAACTGGAAACCTGTAGTCATGTCTTCCTTCGCGATGATACTATTAGAGGTTCCCTCACTCCAGCTTACTCCGGCCCACATAAAGTACTCGTCAGAGAAGACAAAGTTTTTAAAATTCTTCTCAATAACAAGGAAGTGACAGTGTCCATTGACCGGCTCAAGCCAGCTTTTATGCTTGACAATGTCAAGGACACTACCGCTCCTGTGACAGAAACACCTCAGGTACCTGAAACTAAAAGATTTCGTTCAGGCCGTACAATACAATTTCCTGATTATTATCGTCCCTGAGGGACTCTGGTGGGGGGTGTTGTAGGTACATATACACATTTCACATTTACACTTACACATTTTCCTATACCTATATTATATTTATACATTTCCTAAACTTATATACACACCTACGTCAATATCGATAAACCGTATCGACTATCGATACTATCGACCTCACCTCCGCCCTAAAGAAAACTGGTCTTGTAGCTAGGCCCGGCGTTCGCGCAGCAGAGGTCATTTGACAGTCATTGCCATGATACGACGCGGAACGCATGTCTCCTTTGCTGCGACCTTATTGTTTTGCTTTTCGCTTCCCGCTTGTTTACGTTACCTATTTCTATCTTCTGAACTGTTCTACTTCTACTTTAAAACTGTGCCTGTGTGTTCTACCCTTCTGTGCCTTCTGTATTGCTTGTGTATGGATTTTCCGTGTACTTTAATGAAGTATACCACTTGAACTGTAAGTCTGCATTATTATTTACGAGATCCCAGTGGATAGTACATAACCCTGACCATACAACCATAAGTATATTATCAATAAATGAGTATGAGTATGAGTGTGTAGGGTTTCGTAGTCACCTAGAAACCCTTATAGTTTCGCCATGTCCGTCTGTCCGTCCGTCCGCGGCTTTGCTCCGTGATCGTTAGTGCTATAAAGCTGAAATTTGGCATGGATACTTACATAAATCATGCATGCCGACAGAATGGTAAAAAAAAAAATTAATTTTTTTTTTTGTGTACCTCCCATACAAAATGAAATATTGTGAAAAAAATTGCTTTGTTCCAATACGATAAGTATATTAAAACAAATGAGGGTCTCCAAAAACTATTTTTTGATAAATTTAATATTTTCAGAAATAATCGCTCCGGAAGAAAAAAAATATATGCCCCCCCCCCCCCCCCTCTAACTTTTGACCCATGGGTCCAAAAAATATGAAAATAGCTTAGTAAAAACGAACATGATTGGTCCAGGCGTTTTAGAGTTATTGCAAAAGTCTTCTGTTCTTAGTAAAAGACGTACGAGGTGCTGCGAAGGTGCTTGCAATGTACATGATACTTACTAATTAATAGCCCTCGTGTGGTCTGTTCTGACAGAATGGTAACTACGAAACCCTACACTGTGCATGGCCCAACATCATCTTTGCCGACTTTTTTATTTATATGCTGCAAAAAATCTTCTATCATAACGAATTCGGTAAAATGTACAGTTATTTATTTAATTTTTATGACGCATGGATTTTCTTATCATTAAAGTGCAGGTTCGATGGACATCGGTCTGTTGCCACCATCAATGTGCAGGCACATTCTCTTCTTGAGCCGACTAGCATTATCAGAGATGATGGCAAGAGGCCTGATGGGGTGTCCCTAGTTCGTTGGAGCTTGGGACGCACGTTAGTGTGCGATGCTACCTGCGTAGACACACTGGCACCGTCCCACCTCCAAAGGACTAATGTAAAAGCGGGCGGAGCGGCGCAAAGCGCCGAAATTTTAAAACTTAATAAACATAAGAGCCTCTGTAAAGAGTATTTTGTATCATTTGGCGTAACTCTAGGTCCATGGGGTCCCAACGCGCACAAGTTTTTTGCAGAAATCGTGAAGCATCTGGTTGACGTAACTGGTGACCGAAGAGCTGGCGACTTCCTCGCACAACGTGTCAGCATTGCTATACAACGAGAAAATGCCGCCAGCATCCTTGGCACAATGCCTCAATGGCCTATTTTAGATTAAAGCTATAGTAATACCACTGTATATATCACTTGTGTATACTGTTATTGTAAATAAAATTTTCAATTTAACAGCTATTCTCATAACAAAAAGCACGTTTAAATGAATACGTACCTAAGTCTCTAATCCACCTCGCTGTTGTCAATTTCATGATCCAACATTCATGCTTCAGAAATTGTGGAGTACATATTTCACGGCTTAAGCGTAAGCCTCGGGCTTTTTGTATAAGATCCTGGCCATTTACATTGGCCTTATGGATACGGGCTCTGGGGCCTGTCTTTTATGAATACATCGTGTAATTTAGATCGCGGGAAGGTTAATGCCGTGTGTAAACATAGTTTAAACCTGCTTACAAAGAAGAATAAAAACTCAGTCAACATAAGAGTTGAAGATATTTTTATTCTACTATGTAACTAATCGAAATGTAAAACAAGATTGCTATAGGTACCTGAGTAATGAGTATTTTATTATTGTTACGCACTAAAACGGATATGAATGAAAGTTAGTAGACAGAGAGCTTACCGCGAACCACGTTCGATGTGGTGCCTCCCTGTCACATTAACGTACGAACTTACAAGTGCGATAGAGACGTAACACGTCGAACGTGGTTCGCGGTAGGCCCTCAGATACCTGTGTTGGTAACAGTTTACGGTTCAATTTGTAATTATTAAATTTAATAATTTTTAATTCTAATCAACGTTCGGCCAACACAGTATATGATCGAAATTTTTACATTCAAAACTCCAAAGGAATTCCTTCCTTGGAAGACAGATGTTTATTTATAGCAGGACCCGGGTTTGTCCTTAAACTACATCCAAAAGAGAGGTATGGGCATTCTAAATGTCATCTCGCCTAGGGCCCAGCACAGCGGATGTCATTCCAGATCTAGAGCAGCGCCAAATGGAATAGTACCACCACCTTACAGAAAATCGCAGCCAAATAACACTGTAGGGTCTACTCATAGTGCCTGCCGGTGAGTAAGGTTGCCAGAGCTCAACGAGGGTGCAGAGTCTTAGGGTCGGCGACGAGCATGTAACTCCTCTGGAGTTGTAGGCGTACATAGGCTACGGAGACTGCCTACCATAAAGCAGGCCGTGTACTTGTTTGCCACCGACTTAATATAAAAAACCGGCCAAGAGCATGTCGGGCCATGCTCAGAGTAGGGTTCCGTAGTTACTCTTCCGTCACAATAAGCTAAACTGGAGCTTAAAGTATGGTAGATTGTTAACCAAGGGACGAACTGTGGGTGTACGTCTTTTTACTATGAAGGGGAAACTTTTTGCGATAACTCAAAAACAGCTAAACTGATCATATCCGTTATAGTTTTCATTTAATGTCTTTCTTAAGCTCTACTTCCAAGATTTTTTTCATATTTTTGGACCTATGGTTCAAAAGTTAGAGGGGGGGGACATTTTTTTTTTTTCGGAGCAATTATCTCCGAATATATTCACTTTATCAAGAAACGTTAGTTGAAGACCCCTATTCGTTTTGAAAGACCTTTCCAACGATATCCCACACTGTAGGGTTGAAGCAAAAAATAATGTTCACCCCCACTTTACGTGTAGGGGAGGTACCCTAAAAAAAAATTTTTTTGATTTTATGGTACGACTTTGTCGGCTTTGTTGATTTATAGGTATATCCATGCCAAATTTCAGCTTTCTAGCACTAACGACCACGGAGCAAAGCCTCGGACAGACAGACAGACAGACAGACAGACAGACACGGCGAAACTATAAGGGTTCCTAGTTGACTACGGAACCCTAAAAAGTGGCTGTGACATAATCGGACAGACAGACGGACATGACGAATCTATAAGGGTTCCGTTTTTTGCCATTTGGCTACGGAACCCTAAAAACCTAGAGAAAGTCAAAACAAAGCATACTTACTTTTATACTTTTTAGGGTTCCGTAGTCAACTAGGAACCCTTATAGTTTCGCCATGTCCGTCTGTCTGTCTGTCCGCGGCTTTGCTCCGTGGTCGTTAGTGCTAGAAAGCTGAAATTTGGCACGGACATATAAATCAATAAAACCGACAAAGTGGTACAATAAAATCTATTTTCTTTTGGGTACCTCCCCTACACGTAAAGTGGGGGTGAATTTTTTTTTTGCTTTAACCCTACAGTGTGGGATGTCGTTGGAAAGGTATTTCAAAACTAATAGGGGTCTTCAACAAACATTTTTTGATAAAGTGAATATATTCGGACATAATCGCTCGGAAAGAAAAAAAAATGTGTCCCTCTAACTTTTGAACCATAGGTCCAAAAAATATGAAACAGATCGTGGAAGTAGAGCTTAAGAAAGACATTAAATGGAAACTATAGCGGACATGATCAGTTTAATAGCTGTTTTTGAGTTATCGTAAAAAGTTTCCCGTTCATAGTAAAAAGACGTACATCCACAGTTCATCCCTTGGTTAACAATCTACTATAAGTACTTTAAGCTCCAGTTTAGCTTATTGTGACGGAAGAGTAACTACGGAACCCTACTCTGAGCAGTGCCCGACATGCTCTTGGCCGGTTTATTATATTATAACTATAATTGAAAATAAGAAACCAGGCCACATTTCTAGCAATATCAGTGGGCCGGTATGAAATATTTATTAGATTAAGACGTTTCCGCAGAGCGCTCTAGTGATGTCCATATTTGGCCAACTGTTGGTGACAGACGAATTGGTGAAAGTCGCGGGAAACCATTGGTTGAGGGCTGCGAATGTCCGTTCGTTGTGGAGATCCTGCCGGCCTTTGTCCAGCAGTGGACGTCTTTCGGCTGAGATGTTGAGCGAAAATGGGAGAGACAACATCTATTCATTTCGACATTTTCATATTTATCTGACTGGTTACCGTAGCATATGGACCCTTGCAAATTCCGATATGTAACATGCTCGTTACTGACTCTTGGCAAAAATCAAAACGTGAAATAAAAGTTCCGGTTTCGGCTAAAACGCTCAGCGTTAACCGAGTATCATAGACTCAAATTGTACCAAATTATTACAATTAGAATATTTTAGCATCTGTTTCGCTCTTAGTGAAAATGTTAATTTTGTGACAATCTTGTAGATTAAAACGACTGTAAATTTATGCTATGTAATTCGTAATGCAGTCTGATTTTACTAATTTAGGGTCATACACATTTTTTAGCAAACTCTTTCGCGTTATTCCTGCAGACATCGCAAAGTTAAGGGAACCTGAAGCTAATTTTTACGTGGCACCTTTACAGGCGGAATACATTTTTTCAGTACTTGTGACTCAAATAAGAAATAAACCGGTTAAGTGCGAGTTCTTTTTACTCGCACACCGAGGGTTCCGTACAAACTTTGAATTATCTCGTGTAACTATAAAGGCGAAAGGCTTTTGATCAGATGTACTATTTGTAAGCATAATTGTATATAGCGCCATCTATCGGCAAATTGTTTAACTGATGAAAATGATGAAAATGTAATGCACGTATGTTGGTTTTTGGTGGATAATTCTCTATCATGTGAACCGATTTCAAAAACTGTTATTTTATTTGAAAAAAGGTGTCTTTAATATCGTCGGTATACTTCAAAAACATGATAACTGACAGAAACATAGTTTCGAGAAAACGCGAGTTGAAAGTTTGATCCTCAAATGTGGGTATTTAAAAACCGAAGCTTTACTAATTTAGTTTAACACTTAAAATTTTGGGATGTAAACATTGTCTTAAAATGGTACTTTTTAAATTTTTTTATCGAAAACTATAAAATATTGACCTATAAAAAAATGGGACGTGTTAGTTATTATGTTTTGCCTGTATGTAAAATAAATAAATTTTTGTGTATAACTATTATTTAAAATAAAAAATATTAATGGTGTGCAATAAGTTAGTTAATAAGGAGTGTTTTGCTGTCCATATTTATTCACGTATGGAGGAAATAGTCAAAAATTGCTAGAATAGGGTCACTTATATCTGTTTACCTGTAAATAAAAACACGTTGGATGTCATTTATTATTTTTTATTACTACGTTAGTTTTTATAATTTGCTTGTAATCTATGAGAAAAATATATTTTGAAAAACTCTTGTTTTTTATAAGAATAATGAATATACATATTTAATAGAGATTTAGAAAAAAAAACGAAATCGGGAACTCTTAATAACAAAAATGAATATTACTCTTATACAAAAATAGGTATCTATAAAACGAAGTTTCTTCTTTATTTTATTGTTCATCATCTTTCGAACACGAATCATCATCGCCGGGTTCTGGAGCAGGGTCTATTGCATTAATAGTTTTTAATGCCATGTAATACCCGTGGTACTCTTCGGGTATCACTCCCTTTTTGCACAAATTAACGAGGTGATCACTATCTTGATTTATATGTTGAAGACTAGATTTTCTTGTCAGACGAGCAGGAGTACGAGTATTTCCACCACAAACATTTATACAGGAAAAGTCGTTCGACATACTGTACCTATAGTATATTTAGTCAGAGTGTCCTTTCTTATACCTCAGTTGCTTAATTTTTAACCATTGTACATTTTTTCCATCAGAATCGGTTTATAATAGTGTTTTCTGCGAGATCCTTCAGGTCGTAGAAATCTCATCGTAAAACATGTAAACGTTACTTTATATCTTTTGCTTGACCAGTTTTATGGGATAGATAGTTTTAAATACCCTTATTATTTTTTACGTGAATATTATGTTTCATTTTTTGTCTGTTATTATTTTTTTACACTCTGTAACTTTGTAAATAATACAAATAAATTAAAAAAAGCCACATATACATTTAAAACAATAAAAATTGAACAAAACTGTATATACAACTAATTCTTGATCATTTTGTCAGTTATCATGTTTTTGAAGTATACCGACGATATAATCTCATAGCAATTTCCAGTGAAATGAACACAAATAAACACAAATAGTTGGTCAAATTGCAAACTGAATTCGGAAATGTTTTTTGTTAATTTAAAAAAAGTTACCAAGATAGAGGTCTGATTATATTTTTCCTGTAAAATTTATAGTAATGTTAATATTATGTAAAAATTTCATAATTTTTCATTCGTAAAATTCGGCGATAAGGGGGGGGAATGGTATTTTTTTTTCACCATTTCCTCCATAAATCAATTTTTTTCCACTACAAAAAAAAAGGTTTGGAATGTTCAATTTGAGTTCTTTCAAATGATACCCCACTTGACCTAGTCACTAGACTTTGATATTTTGCCCCCTCTTCATATTGGGCATTTCCCATAGTTATTAAAAATAAAATAACAAAATAATACTTTCAATGTGTCTGGGTTAGCGTTGTTCATAACTATTCCAAATTTCAAATTGATAGCTTAAGGGGTTCTGGAGATATTTAGCGTTGTGACAGACGGACGGACAGAATCGCACCATAAGGGTTCCTTTTGTACCTTTTTGCTTTTTGGTACGGAACCCTAAAAATGGGATATGTATGTACCAGAGTCGTTAGCTTTGATTGTATCGTCCAAAAAAGTGATCTTATTTGGAAATGTATTTTCCTTTACCATTTTTGGTTTTCATCTATTATATTCAGCAATAACATTTATCTAGGAAAAGTTGAAAGTGACCCCGACTACAGAGCCGAAAAGTGTTCACAAAACAGTAAAAGTTTAGCATTTTTTAAATGATATAGGAGGCAAACGAGCCGAAACGTCGAATCACCTGATGGTAAGCGATTACCGCCACTCATGGACATCTGCAACACCAGAGGGGTTCTAAGTGCGTTGCCAGCCTTTGACAGGGCATGGCAGGAAAGGCTTGGAGGTCGTATTGGTCCGGAAAACCGCAGACGGCAATTCCACTGGATCGGTGTAGCAATTTTCTGGTATAGAATCCTAATTAAGCAAAGACGCACTTAAAAACCTCAACATTCATGGGAGTTAGTCCTATTTACATAGCATTAAAGATATATATAATTAAAGTAAGCTCTTAGGTCATACTGAAAGTACCCAAATGTAGTAGAACTAACCGTGAATCTTTAAAAACGGTTAAGTTCCCATAATTTCAGAAACTGTAGTAAAAATGTTACATTTTATTTTATGATTAATCTTCATGACTCTGTTTAACTTATGGATACCTAATGTGGTCTAAATGTGCTAATTTATTCGATTTTTTTGTATCTAAGTTATCATGCTGCAATTTTAATTTGTAGGATCGCAGTTGAAAAAGTTTTTTCTTTATTATCATCCGTAAGGTAAATATGAGAACGCCAAAATTTAAAAAACCTACCACAAACAGTAACATTATAAGATAATATTCGAAGACGTATAAATTCTAGCACGAAAAATTTATCGACTTTAAATTTAAATTAAAAAGCACGCCATAAAATTTTCAAACTGACAGCATTCCTAAAATACACATTACACCCAAATTAATTGTACCTCAAAAAATTGTCAAGGAGTTAGCTATTAAAACAATACTTTCTTTTACTTTATTATTTCGTTTACTACGTCATTCCTAAGTGGCTCATTACAGGAACTTTCAGTATTGCCCACGTAACTGGGAAAAGAGCTACCTAATCACAAATTACTGTTACTACTTGTACGTTGTCGCCAGCCCTAGTATGACTTGATCTCCGAACCCATAATAACTATTAATTGTCAGAGATCAGACTATTCTGGTTAGATTATAAAGAAACACTTGGCGATGGGAACAGCCCAGAAAAAGCGAAACAGACCGAGACAGTCAGACGGGACTTGCATTAGTTATGAGCAAAGGCACGTGGATTTGCAGAAGTTGGACTGCTTTAAACGTGGATTAAACCAGGACTCGGTGTGTACTTTTAATTTATTACTTCATCAACATTTTGATTAACAAATTGGAAGAGAATGTAGGTTTTAGGTACAGTGAGCTGCGAAATTCTGCTCGAGCTTCGAATGAATTCATTGATAAAGCGACTGACGGCTGATGGTACCTGCACGAGGTGTAGTTAGGAGTGATATATTATTTATTATGCAAACAATTTATGTTAAAGTAGTTTGTAAATCTTTAAATTTATTTATTTTTATGAATGGTATCATTATTAAGCGTTTTAAATATACGACAAAAAAACATACTTTTACTTATTTTGTACTTCAGAATGATTCTTAATGTTGAAAAAATTATATCCACAACGGCGCGCGCTTTATTTGATTCGATTATTTTTGAATTGTAAAATTATTTAAACGGGTTATTGTGATTGTTATTGACATTGACAAGTTGATAGATTCTAAGAGCGGGTAGTTCCGAATGGAGTTGTAAGTGTCATGGCGGCGCGGGTCGTCATTCGTTGACAGCGCCCCGCACGAGATGGTCGCTTACAAACCCATTGGCTCTTAATCGTGATTTATTTCTGTAATCATCGAATATTTTTGGTGTTAGTTAATTAAAACAATGAATACAGTGATTTGATTGTATTGTGTGATTTATTATTTCGTGGAAACCTGCACGTGCACGCCCACACGACATCAATATGTCAGACACGCCTTCAAACACGCCTGTTCGGCCCCCCGATACCCCGACATGCATAACTTTTAGACAATTTAAGTTGCCAAAACTACTGAAACATAACTAACTGTTACTAGTATCTGCTTAGTCTGAGTGATTCATCCGGATGACATCTCACTAACTTCATATTGACATTTTTTATCCGCCAGGTATGTCATAAGTCAGACCTCAGATGGTCAGAAACCAAATGACGTCATATATTTTTCTATGAAAATTTCAACCGGTGACATAGCCTTCCACGTGTAGCAAAAAGTCCATTTGGAATTGACGATGTTGGAGTACTAAGTGAATACATAAGTTTTCTTCACATATGTATATCCCAAATAGACATTTGATTTCGAAATAAAAGCTAAATTGACTTCTAGCTCCAACCTACCTTACGTTCCTTTTTCGACTGACATTCCTCAAAATCCCATTTGCGTCCCTAAAACAGGCCCTAAAATGAAATCTCACAGCACGATTGGCTGCCCCCATCTGTTTCCCCGGATGCCCGGACATGAGTAAGTCCGGTTCATCCGGGCTGATCGGATCACGCCCCCGCGCCGGTGCGTCCGTCGGCTCCCTTATTTAGGTACTCATGCCAGTGTATTTGAAGTGAGGTTGCGCTTTATTTTTAGTCTACTTTTGAGGAGCTTAATTTTACCCTTTTTACTCAATTACTGTATAAAGGAGGGTAATTCATTTTGAGTATATGCAGAGCAATGTACATTTATATATATACCTGGGTTATTTCTAGAATGGACCCCTGCATTGAAGATAGTACTTATGTAGAGACATCATCTTCCTCTACGATTAATATAATAACAGATATTGTTTGAAATTTAGAGGTTTAGACAGGAGAAAAAGTATGACAGACAGACATAGCGAAACTAGTTATAAGAGTTCCTATATGACAACGAAATCCTAAAAATGTGAGTGACCCACTTTATTTCATTATTAAAGCGCAATAAAATGAAATTTATGATCTTGATCTATTTTTATATGTTACCGCCGAATGAAGGAAAAACAACAAAGATAAACCGCTTCCAGTCTATTACAAAGGAATTTCACTAAAGCCGCTGTACGTGCCTTCCCAAGGATTAAGAACAAATAACACTGTTATTAGAAAATACAACATAAAAGAACCTCACTCAGTCGTATCTGCTACGAGTATTAGTTGAACGGGTGCTCCAGCTTTTTCTTAAGATCATTGTACGACAGTTCTTAGATAATTTTGCTTGAAAGAACTTTAACCTCGTAAGTTCCCATGTACAAGTACAAATTAAATTCGAGTGCTGAAATCTTATAGAAATAAAACAGAGTTCCGAAGCTAGATTGTTATCAGATTGTTCTTAAAGGAAGAGTCTCAGTTTGCTCCTACAAAATACTTTGCAGCCAAAATAGTTTACATTAAACAATAATGGCAATCTTGTCAAAAATAACTACTATCTCACCAAAATATAAGGTTATAAACCAATTACGCAAACTGCATAATAACAGACCACAGCACCCTAAATAACAAAATATAATATATGCTTAGGAGCAGGCGAACAATCATAATGTTAGAAGAAACAGAGATACTTACCGAGTACTCTACACGAAGTAGCAAGCAATTTCAAAGCTTAATTGATTGCTAGGCTTCGTGAATACTAGTGAATACCTAAGGTTACCTTACCTTTCGCGCAAAATAGGCACAATGGACGGTGACTTGCGACAAATGTTTAGGGTAACTAATTAATGAACTAAAAAGAAAAGCTTGCGTCAAATGTAACATCTGCTAAAATGTAGAAAATGTATATAATAAAAATCGTAAAAACATGAATTTCTTTACTAACAATTATTAGGTATATTATTATATAAGTATTTTTAGAAGCATACATACGCTATAAACATTTATACAATCTTTATATCCATGTCATGTCACATTAGTTTAACCAAGTTAAGTCTTACTTTATAGTTACGTTAAAAACTGTTTTAAGCGTTCAAAATTAATTAAACTTATTTCTAAGAAAAAGTTTACTATTACATATAAACGATTCTCATCTTCATTGCGGTATTTTATGCATTGAACCATTCAACAACTTGATGTGTGTTGTTCAGTATAGAGTCTGTGCGGAAAGAGAAGAGTCGTGGAATGTATGGGGTCCAATACATTCCACGACTCTTCTCTTTCCGAACAGACTCTGAAAAGGGACCTGAACATGATTGATAGAATCGGACCCAGCCGAATCTGCGTGGTGTTTGCAATGACAAAGTACAGCACTATCATCATTCATATGAAATTCCTATGACAGTTATAATATAATAACACACTTCGTCCTGTTGCAGTCAGTTCAACGCTTAGACCATAGAGAAATAATTAAGCATAGAGTGTGCTCACTCCGTACGTCAGTTTTCTTACACTTATTTATTAATTGTATAATCATGTCCATACATTATTAAGGTGTTGCAATACAATTCAGTAAGTCGGTCCATGACGCCCTGTGAGGACATACAACAACAATATACTAATACCTTACAAATATAAGCTAATCATTATAAAATAAAATTATTCGTCACGATCATCATCCGAATTTACAAATACACATAAAATTAAATTATTAATACATTTAAATATGCTACAATTGTATGGATAAATAAATAGTCAGTACAGTAATAATTCAAAATAAAATACCAATTATAAATTATCATCAAAAAAGTCATTAATTGAATAATAGCATTTATCGAGTAAATAATATTTCTAATTTAGTTTTGAAGGTCGCATTTTCAGGTTCTTGCTTAATCGAGTCTGGAATTTTATTAGTTATTAGGATACATTTGTAATGTGGACTATTTCTACACATTTGTAGTTTGGTTTGAGGTAGTTGCAATTTATTCCTATACTGTGCTCTAGTTGTTTCCTTATCCTGTTTTAATTCAAATAAATGAGAGTTTTTGCGAACAAAAATAGCAGCTTGCAATATATAGATGCAGGGCAGTGTTAATAGTTTGTAGCGGACAAAGTACGGACGGCAGCTGTCTGGTATACGCACATTCGCTAAAATTCGAATACACTTCTTCTGCATTATAAAAAGTTGCTCGGCCTCGACACTATCACCCCAAAGGACTACAGCGTACCGAAGCCATGCGCACGCATATGCGTAGTATGCGGATAATGCACACTCGAAGTTTGTGTTCTTTTTTAGTATGCTTAGGGCATATATACTTTTCTACTTTTCAGCTAATATTATAACCTATAATCGATAACCGGAACTCTATTTTCAACTCCTTCTGCCTGTAATATTAATTGTCAATTGTTGAGCAATACACTTTTCGTCAGTCGCGACACTAGTGTTATCTATTGTCAAGTAACGGTACTGATATATCTTCTACATAACGCTACATTACTCCGAAAATAATATGCGTTTTGGTAAGAAAACTGATGTATGGATTGAACACTCAATGCTTACTTATTTCTCTATGCTTAGACTGACTGTTCCAGGTATTCGTTCCATTTGTAATTCCAAACTTACAAGGAAAGGTACCCAACTGTCCGGTTCCGATTTTATTTATATTTATATATGTTATAGAGTAGTCTAAAATAACGGACACGTATTTTTTTAGCTGCCGAAACTCAAACTATTGGGAGAAATTGTCCTCCAAAGTACTAAAAAGTTACTAAATCTTCTAACTCCTATAGAAAGTGATGCTCAAGCAACTTGCTAGTTAATGGCTTGTTTGAGTATATGTTTGAGAACAGGAAAAAATAATGTACAAGTGTTTTGTTATATCTGCTTAAACTCAAGTTTTCCTAAACTTAGACTACTCTATAACATATATAAATATAAATCAAATCGGAACCGGACAGTTGGGTACCTTTCCTTGTGAGCTAACTTGAGGTTCAAAGGCACTTTCTCTCCAGGACCCATTCATTTTTCCCACACTCTATGTATATTCGACGTGACTGTATAAGGATCTGGTTAAGTCAGGCTGCTTTATGCGGCAGCAGCTAGAAACTGGTAATGTCACTGTCAATCTCTATGATACAATTAGTTGAGTATTGAACGTTCTAATCACTACAGTACTGCAATAGTGATAGCAAATATCAAGGAAATTTACAGTGATATCTGCCGCGATTATGACGTATGACGCTACACCAGCAACGCTGCAGAGTAAAGGTGACATTCGGATGTCAACTTCAGCTGCATTACTGCTGCGGATTGAACTAGGCCTCTGTATCTGTAAATTTTATTAATAAAATAAGTGACGGTCGCCGCCGCATTACTTCCGCGGTTATGACGTTCAATTTGATTAAGGAAATTGACAGATACAGCATCAACGCTGTAGCAGCAATTTCGTAACAGTAATGCAGCTGCAGTTGCCATTCGAACATCACCTTAACTGTTGTACAAATCAGATTCTCATATTACTACTCGTAGTTAAATATTCAAAAGCGGTACTCTCTTCAGTTGCTTTTCGATCTGTCTCGTCGTCTTGTTCTTGAGCTGCGGTATATGGAACAGACAGTACACCGCCGCAAACAGGTTGATTCCGACAAATATATAGAACATGGTGTACACGCCGATGTACGCCTCGATGTGGGGGTAGCTGTACACGTGCACCAGTTTTATGAGCTGGGAATAGACGTAGAGGAGGGCTAGCTGGTGCGATCGGATCTGAAACAAACACAGATAATTATTTAACAATGCCGTAACTTGCAACTTGTTGCCGTGACTTTCAAATACAAGGCACCAGGGGATGCTTTATTTGACATAAATAAGACCGCCAAGTTCACGAAAATTAAAAATATATCACCTCCTGGCTTTTTAAGTATGGCTTATTTTTCCACTTGCTACAAGTTCACAGGAAAGACCATCATGCTTAAAAAGTATGAGTATATATTATTAATCTAACACTAGACGAAATTTTTCCAGGCCGAAATTAATCCCTATTTTGAATTAAATTTTCTATCGACCTAGCCAAGATTAATAACTACCGATAATAGTGTAAACGAATATAGCGTAGAAAATCGAAACTAATATATTGTAAATCAGCCGGGACATAACCCCAGCTAAAAGTCCTAAAACAACACAGTTATTTATTAAAGTTCCCTCTCCGAACTCACGACTACATTGAGAAATCAACACGAATTTATTTAAGCTATAGAACCCACTATTACCCAATTTTCCAACGCATGAAATATCTGCCAATCCCATACGAGATCGCTCAATCGAGCGCAACATAAACGTAATCGGTTTTAGCCCACGACATCAACATCAATCTTTCTGTCCACCGCGGTACATTCTTACAGAGTCGTGTATTGTGCTATTAATAGTATAGTAATATACAGCGGTAGCACTTTGTTACCCTGAAAATTAGGGACTGACTATACATCCCTATCCCTACTATGAAACATATAAGTAAATTAAAATGCGAAAGTAACTGTCTATCTTTTCTGTCATCTCTACCGATTTTCAGTCTCTCTCTATTGACGACCGGTTTGGCCTAGTGGGTAGTAACCCTGCCTACGAAGCTGATGGTCCCGGGTTCAAATCCTGGTAAGGGCATTTATTCGTGTGATGAGCATGGATATTTGTTCCTGAGTTTTCTATGTATTTAAGTATTTATAAATATTTATATATTATATATATCGTTGTCTAAGTACCTTCAACACAAGCCTTATTGAGCTTACTGTGGGACTTAGTCAATTTGTGTAATAATGTCCCTCCTCTTATTATTATTTATCTCTTCACGATTAATCCCCTAAGCCGATTTAGAGAAAAATTGATATGAATATAGTTTGAAGCCCGGAAAAGGACATAGGATAGTTTTTGCTATTCTTCGTTATCATTAACGCAGACGAAGTGGTGGGAAGTAACTAGTAGGAATTATGACTGAGGTATACTGCCATGACTACGTATAAAATATTCCCATAAAAGCGGTGTTCACAGACTCAACCGCAGATATATTTTTGAGAATGGTGGTATTATGGTAGCAAAATGTCTGCACCAAATATATATTTGGGTTACGTATAGGTAAGTACGATCACGTTTTTGCCTTCCGCTCACAGCTTGGCTTTGTTTTCTGGCTACGGTTAGCGGTCACCGTCTGCAATCTAGCCATTTTGCCGAAAAAGTCGCGTGTGTACTGTAGATCTTTCACTGCCTGCTCAGTTAAGCTATGGATGTGGAACGATCTACCAGTGGAGGTAAGGAAATCGCAATGTATTGCCTAATTGCGATTTCCTTATTTATTTCTCTCGTTTCTGTTCATATGTATTTGTCTTTCACCTGTTAGTGTTTGATCCTTTCGTTTTCTCAAGGATTAGTTGGAAGAGATCCCTTTTAGGGATAAGTTCGCCTTTGTACATAACATTTTTGTTTTGATTTGCTTCGAAAAAATTGCCTGGGTAATAGGCCCTTATTTTATGCTTTTTCAAATCGGAAAAGGCTAGGAAATGTTTCGTTTGAGCTTCACGATAGTTAGTTTAGATAATTAGTGATAAGGCTGTTCAAAATCTATTCTAGCGCTGCTATTCAGTTATCTCGATGCCATGTACGTAAACCTAAAGTTATTATAACGATTATTTAACGCAAATATAATTATATCTACGCATAACAGCTCTTAAATTACTACATTGAGCAAGCTAGTCACGGAGCTAGTGAATTTACTGCGAGTGGAATGTGCATTTGCGAAATCTTGATATTTAGATGATAAATTAATAACTATCGTATATTGTTTGTATTTTTTTTTATTGGAGAAAGACATTTGACCACAATCTCACCTGATGCTAAGTGTCGATGCATTCTAGGGTGGAGCATGCTTATCTAAAAGATGTATATTTGATTTAAAAAAAATCCAAGTTATAGAGGGCTGTAAACAGAGGGCCTACCGCAAACACCGAAGTTTGCAAATTGCGGGCATTTTTCTCTGTCACTCTGATTACGCCTTAATTGGAGTAAAAGTGAAAGATGCCCGCAATTTACGAACGTCGGTGTTTGCGATAGTCCCTCTGATTTGCAGGAAGCGAGTTTTCCGTTCTTAGCCGTTTGCATGACAAAATTGACAAAGCTGGATATGCATAGCGTTTAGTGCAAATAAGTGGCAGAGTAACAACGTAACTGCGGTTTCAGATTAGCATTTTATACGAGCGTTTAAGATCGTTTTTATAAGCGCGCGTAGGAGCATAATTATACGCTCGCTCGCTGTCATTCGTATTAGCGTTGTCGCGATAATAAGCTCATACAAGCTCGTTCCGTGCGAGCTGACACGCATCGGTTTAAGCACACACGCCGGTGTAAGCTCGTATACGAGCGTCCGGAGTTTTGAAGTAAAATACGCTAGTCTGAAACCGCTCTAAGGGTAGAACGCAAGTCCGCGCCTAGTGTTGGCAAAACGGAGATGGGGGGATTAGTTCATGTAATCTCGAATAAATCACGGCTAAGTGAAGCAAGTCGAAACAATACCAGTACGCCAGGTAGGTAAGAATAAGTATATTCTTTTGATTGTTATGATCATCAAGTTTATACTGTTGGAAACTGAAATATTTTCTTCTACAAGCAGGTTTCTTACCTTGCGAGTATAGCCACGGGTACCCGTGTATGTACTCCCACATGTCACTCACCTCACAGTTAAACAGCTCCGTTATCACAAGCGCGGGTAGCCCCCAAACCACGCCGTACGCTGCTACGAGTACTCCGAGCGCGGCCACGGGTACCCAGCGGTTTGTGTACACAGTCAGATCAGCCTGCGTGTATACCGCCAGCGTGCCCATTGATACAGCCATCACGAAGAAGGCGCCGGTTAGGAGGTACTAAAACAGACGTTGGCTATAGTTTACGTTGCAGCATGAGCAAACATGCTTTCGTATGTCCGTATGTTCTCCTCTGCAGGTCGCATTTGTTTAACAATTCTAGTTAAATTTTGCGAGGAGGTTTGGTAGTTAGATATAAAATGTGACTGTCGTTTCGTTTCGTCGCTAGTATATCGTGGCTAGTAGGGTTTATGGCACTTAAGACTATGTAAGTTCGATGTGTGAGAATCATTCAACTCATTCAACGATGTATGTATATTTAATTATTCATGCTTTGCTCACAAAGCCCCTAGTGGTAGTATTATTTGGCACATATAATTAAAGTCAGAGTTGAAAGATAGACAGAAGTATAGTCGCTAAGACAAACAGTACCCCTAGTGTAAATAAATTCGATTTCCAAACGTGACGTACGCGTTTGCGTTTAGTCTCATTTTGTATTGAATTTCGAAAGAGCGCGCCAAGTGGGACGTTTTGGAAACTCAAAATCCTATACAAAATGAGACTTAACGCAAAACGCGTTCGTCACGTTATGATGTCGATCAAAGTTACACTAGGGGTACTGATTTCATTACACGCCGATTTACGTTACACGTACCTACACGCACACATTCACAACTCGAAGGCTGAGCGGAGAATAGCTCAAAACCGATAAGTAAGTATGTGTGCGTAAAATCGGCTTGCCGTGAAGTCACAGTTTTGTTATAACAACGTTCTACGTCAAAATATGCCGACTTTCGCAGATTAAAAGTATACTAATTATTAAGTAAATTATACTAATTAAAAGTAGACTCTTACATTTCTTTCCGTTACTCGTATGACGACTGTACATAGTAAACTGCCAGCGCAGAAGCAAGCCAGAGTGAGCACCCTGTCGGGATCTGCCGGTGACCCCAGCTGTACCAGGGTCTTGTGCTGATCCAAGAAGATGATACTGCCACACAGGATCATGGTGCTGTGGAGGACCAAGCCGATTTTGGTGGCGTCGCGCCATATCGGGTTTTTAACTGCGAAAAATTGAATGGTTCTAAACCAATATACCAGACTAAAAGTGGAATCGATACAACTTATAGGTACCAACATGGTTTTAGTTAAAAAAGTAATACAGCGAGCAATAAAATAACATGGGGACATTATAAATGAAATTCGTTCATAAAGTGGCTATGCACTTTTGCGATTGCACTTTTGGATTGGTGGTAGGCAACTTTTATCTAACTAACTTAATATAACCATAATATAAATCATTACATGACTGATTGAGTGTCATAAAATAGACTGTTCATGAATTTCAACGACACATTTGATTTAGTTGGTCTTAATTTAGATAAACCGCCACCAAAACTGTGTACATTTATTATCCTGCAGGCGGTGACTTGTCCTCTACAAAAGGGTCTACATAAAAATTGACGTCTAAGATAGCTCACGAACGATTTAGTACGGTTACAACTTACTTATTGTTATCGTGTGCAATTTCCCCGCAGCCCTCGCTCTGTCGCTTTCATCCTTCAAGCTGGCGACTTCTCGTAGCACGGTCGGGTGCTCGGGCAGCAGGCATTTTAATCTCGACACTGTTAGCTTTGCTCGCTGAAAGAAAATAACATAGTTCTATGTGTAATAGTAGCTGTAGTAGTGTAGTTTTGCGCAGCTTATTATTTATTTATTTAATCTTTATTGCACATTACATGAAGGTACAAATGGCGGAATTAATGCCTTAAAGCATTCCTCTACCAGTCAACCAATGGGTTAAACCAAAAAGATTAAGTAGGTGCAGTGTCTTTTCAAGTAAACGAATTTGTAACCGAATTAATGGATGAATTTGAGCTTATCCCATAGGTTTCTAAGAATATGACTATTAAATAAAAATAAATAATAACCTATTACACTAGTAGCTCTGTGAGCTGTAGACCTCGCGAGCATAGCTTATGGCTCCTCTACACGATGGCCCAGCGTAGGCAAGTCCTAGGGGCGCATTTATGCGTTAGAGCAGCGGTTCCTAACTTGGGGGTAATTACCCCCGTAGTGGTAAATCTGGTATTTTACGGAGGTAATAAGCTCAATTAAATATAACAGAAATTAGACCTGTAAGAAAGAATATTGATTCCCTAGTTAGTCATAGGGGTGGCAGAACTGACAAGGTTAGGAACCACTGCGTTAGAGGGAGCAAGTGATATTGCTATCTCATTTCACCGCATAGCTGCGTCCCTTAGATTGGCCTACGCTGGGCCATCGTGTAGAGGAGCCCTTAAAACTGTACCTATGGCTCCGCTGTTTAGAAGAATTTATAAAAACTAAATTGACAAAAAACATAATTATCGAATAGGATGGTCCAACTTTATATGTAGAAAAAAGTTGAAAGGATTTTATCTTCACATGGCTCCCTTTATAGAACAGTAATCTATGTGCCTTTGAACTCATTTGCGAATGATTAGGTGGTCGCTATGATTTTGTGATTTGCAATATCCTCATACAAATAAAAAAATGCAAAGTTACCTAAAACAAAAAAAAAAAACGATCGCCATCATTTTAAGCATACTTATAAATAATAAATAAAATGAATAAAGAGCCCTTAAAGACATTTCCAAAGCAAATTTATTGATGGGTCAATTTATTTTCATACTATTTTGTATAGCAGTATTGTTTCATTTATAGCGACCTCTAAATAATGTTAATTGCTCTTAATTTTTTATAGATACTTTTTCGTATATCAGAATTTAAAAAGCCTGCACGGAAAATGAATTTTCATTAATTATTAACTAAGAAAACTTTGTAGACACGTAAATTTACTGCCATCTTTGGACATATGATTAAAACTTTTGGAACGTTATGGTGCCATCGCTCGAAACGATGCTGTCAAACATTTGGCCTTTTATCTATTAGATGGCGCCACTTTTAGGTCTTTAACAATTTTAACATATATTAGTAAACGAATAAGGATCAAAAAGATCATCAAGGAAAGGAAAGTCAAATGGCGTTCTACAATTTTTATCATGTGTCGAAAGATATAGCAGCAATTTTACTGTAGCAACAAAATTTTGTTTGACAGTCCACCTCCATTTCAAATTCTCTTTGCCAACGCCTACAAAATGGGAAGGAAAGAGAAAATACTCCCTTTCCCGTTTCCAAACGCCCACAGTTAGTCGGTCATCCCCTGAATGGTAAAAGTAGAACCACCTCCATCTTCGTCGGCAGAAGAAGGGCCATCAGAGCTTCACTCTGTAGTGTTTTATCTCTATAGGATTTGGCAATTTAATCCGCTAAAACATCATTTTGCTACATCGAATACCTTGACTAAAATATCAACAGAAGATATGTAATAAATCTTCGGAACATTGTGTTCCTGCAAATTTGTGGTCTGAATTTTTGTAGACAAGATTATAGCAAGCATCGCTGGCTCTTAGTAATCTATATGCACCAAAATTTTCTAAAAGAATGCCACGAACCGTACCGAAACTTTCTGCGGCGACTGCACGCAGAAAATATGTTAGAAAAACCGTTTCCCTCTTTTAGCTATGATATATATTTTTTATTTATTAAAGCAATATAACATACATTTACGTTTAAACTTCTATTCCTAATATAATATCAATATTCCAATCTGCAACTACGTCTTTATAGCAAAGCCAAAGTTGATAAATTAATCTAAATGCAAAAACTGCTCAGATTTTTTTAAACATGAACCCGTTTTCGCCTGCGCAATTGTCCGTATCCTTGAACTTTAACGGCTGTAAATAAAGTTCAGACAATAAAACTGAAACGAATACGCTTTGCTCGCGCTTCGTGCTCGCTTGATCAACATTACGAAATTTAAATACAAAAAAAAAAAAACAAAATGTTACTATTCAGGGAATAGATCCAGGGTCCTCTTCTCTCTCCCTGTTACAAAGCTTAGTCAATAAAAAATAGGAAATTAAAGTGCAAAAAAAAAACAAAAAAAGATTACATTGTTCGGGATTTGAGCCCGGAACCTCATGATTGAGCCAATTGAGCCACGAATGGATATATGTTACACGGTGAAATTAGGCTACTTATTCTCGAGTAAAACCTAAATATCTAAATACCCCCTAAACCAGCGTTCTAAAATATCTGAATTTTTCGCAAATCATTCTGTAACCATGTCTCACAAGGAGGAAACTCTTATGATATCGATACGGCTATTTGTTTAGGCGCGACGTACCATGACTCCGCCATTTTGAAAAAAATCCAAAAACTGGATCGACAAAAAAATTCTATTTGGTCATAGAATATGGTCGCAAAATTTCACGCGAATCGGTTGAGAATTGCGACCTGTAGAGGAGAACATCCGGACATACGAAAGCAGATTGCGCGAGTCAAAACGTAGACCTACGCTACGCTTCGGTCAACTAGGTATATGACCAAATTTTATGCCAAATGCTTTACTTATTTGGAAAAGAGCTGATACTCTTCAAACTACTGGATCAATTTCTAATAAACTTAGCTAAAAACCACGATAAGGAAACTTGCTTTCATTTAAAATAAAAATACATTGAAATCCGTTCCTCCGTCAGAGAGCTACGATTACACAGACAGATATTAGCGTCAAACATTGACACCCTTCTTTTTGCGTCGGAGTTTAAAAAAGCATGTATGCCAAAATATTAGAAAAATATTCTTAAAAAGCATACTAAGAGCTGATTTTTCAGATACCAATTAACTTGTCCGATAACTATACCAACAAATAAAGTTCTGAGAAGCATATGAGAATCGTGTTATCGATGGAATAAATCCCATCCGTTTAAATGGGGACTGAAACATTGGCTCTTAGTATATATGTATCACATCATTTAAGTGTAGTCAAGTTAGGGCTTGTAGAGTTATATGAACTTGGCTCTACAAGAGATCTGATAATTTATTGACACATGACTATACAATTTGTAGAATACACTATAAAACTTAAAACCTAAATCTAAAAATAAATAATACTAAACTTAAAATAAAATACTAAAAAATATCCCCCTGCGGCAATGGTGCCGTAGATACTGGCAGCATTTCCTCGCTGTATTGCAAGACTAATTCTTTGAGCGAGGAAGCTGCCAGCTCTGCGGTCGCCGGTGAGTGTAGTCTAACTTGACTCACCTCAGGATTCCCAATCATGACCAAATAACTCGGGGACTCCACTAGACAGAACACCGTGATCATTTGAACCACCACAAGAGCCACCATCAAAAACATCAGCGCGTCCAAATCCGTTACCAGTCTCATCAGATACCCTGCTGCCGTCATTGGCATGAACAGGGAGAGAGCTAACCCTCTGTTTTGTATGGAACTTATCTCTCGGATGTATATCGGGAAGATTGTATACAGGCCACCTGATGATATGCCAGCTAGTATGTGTAGAGCTATGATGTTGATTTCGTTGACGTCCAAAAGAAGGGGTATGCAGGATATCTGAAATGATGTATTGGGTTTAAAATAGCGAATGTGAAAGTGCAAACGGTTGCTTTGCCTACAAGAATAACAAGCATACGCGAAAATTATGAAGCCAGTTGGGGATTGCTTTATTTTTTTGAAGTGAAAACTTCTTTCGCGGCGCTGTGGACTTTTTGTGATTGGGAAAAAATGTTAAACTCGTGGCAGGTCAGTGACAGACAGATTCGTCAGATTGAAAATTCGTAAGACGGACACGTGACCTGATCTAAAAACTGTTACAATGTCATTGAAGCCAGTAGACCGTCGACGCGACTTGAATATTATTTTAAATAATTGTATTAGTTCTGAAGTCTTAAATTTTTAATGTAATATAAATTGTCATGTTTGTGTACGATAGCGCAATAAATGAATATTGTATTTTACCACATGAATGATAGTACTTTTATACTGATACTTAAGCAATTCGTGCAAAATTATTCCCTAACCATTCCAAAAATATCAAAAATGCACAACGTTAATATTCAAGTTTTCACTTCTGCCGGCACTCCCGGAGTGCAACCCGTTGTTTGTATTTTGTGTGTTACTGATTTATGGCTATACCCACCTGACGAAGCCTACTTTGCATATTTGAATTTGTCAACCGTCAAATTTCTTAATATTATTCAATAAAATATTTCTTTGCCTACAAGAAGACAACTTTTATCTAGCTTTGATGCTAACGGGTCAACGTGCCTCGAATATTACGAGTAATATCATTGAAAAGTTCTCATGGAAGTTGAGTGCATTCTTCATTTCTAAAGCTTTTACATAATTTTATTTTAAGTCGAGCTTTTAAGTTGGAAGCACTTTTACATGGTATTGTACCTACTATTATTACTTGTACGAGGATAAAGTACATGTGACTACCTCTTAGTTTGCAACAGATTTCTGGGTCGTACGGGTACCTCAGTCAGAACGGTATTTCAGAATGTGACCTAAAATCTACACCTTCCTATAGTCTTCATAACGTTTTAGCAATACCTACTTTTTCGTTTAACTTCTCTGTTTCCGCTACCCAAAGGTTGCTCGGAAGAGATCGCTCTTTAGCGATAAGACCTCCTGTTGTATGCCTCTACATTTAATCAATTGTTTCTTTTCTTGTATCTTTTTACAGAGGTATGCCAATAAAGAGTATTCTATAGGTATCTATCTTCCTGGTCATGTCAGGTGACATTTATCAATTTGTAGGTAGCAGGAGGCAGGTACAGCAGAAACAAGTACCGTAAAACCACTCAACTATAGTCCAATACTGCAACTATGGTCCACAAGTTCAAAAGGAAATTAAGTATCTATACCAATTTTCCATTTGGTTTACTCCTAGTTGTACCTTCCATTTATAAACATACTTTGCCTTAGAACTACAAAAATATAGTAAAAATACACACCTGAACGAAAAAAAATGAGTTTATTTTGTGACCATAGTTGGGAGCTGTGGACTATAGTTGGGTGGTTTTACGGTACTATATATCGCTATAACTAATCAGTGCCACAAATCGTTTGAGCAAGTTCTGACGTGCAATGACGTCACGACTCTGAATCCATTACTGTACAATGTTCTAGACAACAGACTGTTAATTGAGATTGACGAGGTAGATTGTGTTAGTATCTCAATTCAAATCCCATTCCATTGTACATTTAAAATGCGTAATTTGTTATCCTGTTTACGAAAACAGTGTGTTTTTAGTTTATTAGCGGCGTAAAGTCCGTCTAGTGGAGCCTTAATTTGTGGAATAATTCATAGATATTTTTAGAGCAAAGCTCGGGTATACATATAATAGCTGCATATACCTATAATTGTCAATTCTATTATGAGTATTCATTTTTGTATATGGGTGGGCAAATAAGAATGGTGGCTTGTATTATACACAGAGATCGGACAAATTTGCGTCATTGCTCGCAATAAATGTGGACATGACTCCAAAATTAATCAAATATGTAATCATTTAATTAATTTCTTACTTGACTTAAATTTTAATTCTAGTCAATAAATACAAAAGTTTGTTAAAGTATAGATTTATTAAAGAAAATACTCAGTATTTTTTCCAAATTTTCTGCCAGTCAGCTATTTCTTTTTACATCAAAAATATACTTAAGGGGGCGTCCATTAATCTCGTCATATTGTATAGGGGGGGGGAGGGGTCAGCAAAAAATCACCAATGATCACCACAGGGGACGGGGGGGTATGGACACGTATCACGTGTATTTTTTTTTTCATCTGTGCTATACTGTATTATAGTCAATAATAATCCGTCACGTGTACTTAGGTTCATTTGTTAGAAAACTGTTCTTAGTTATCGAAAAAAATACACGTCACTATGGATGGGGGGGGTCCTGAAAATATCACCAAGATCACCATGGGGGAGGGGGGGTCTAAAACAAGCAAAAAACGTATGACGCGATTAATGGACGCCCCTAAGTGCTGAAAAACGCCGCTCGCACGCCACTCGCACATGTTAATGGGGCAAACTTAAGTAGTTTTATAGGAATATTATTATTCCAGTATAATTCAGAGTTTATTTTCTGTTCTTTGTTTAGTTTATCCCGATTTTGAGGTTATCGCCCACAACTTAGAACAGAAAATAAACTCTGAATTATACTGGAATAATAATATTCCTATAAAACTACTTAAGTTTGCCCCATTAACATGTGCGAGTGGAGTGCGAGCGGAGTTTTTCAGCACTTAAGTATATTTTTGATGTAAAAAGAAATAGACTGACTGCAGAAAATTTGGAAAAAATAGTGATTATTTTCTTTAATAAATCTATACTTTAACAAACTTTGTATTTAGTGATTAGGAATTAAAATTTAAGTCAAGTAAGAAATTAATTAAATGATTACATATTTGATTAATTTTGGAGTCATGTCCACATTATTGCGAGCAATGACGCAAATTTGTCCGATCTCTGATTATACAACTTGTTTTGAAATTTTAATTATATTACGTGACAATTTTGTAAATATTTAAGGAGCTATCCTTAAATATTTACTAATTTTTTTTTATTTATTCAGGAGCCTTATAGAGGCTTCTGGTGACCAGAGGGCTGGCCAATATTTTTCCCAGCGGATCAGCATTGCCATACAGCGGGGCAATGCGGCCAGTCTTCTGGACACCCTACCGAGCGACTTCGACTTAGGCCAATTTTTTTATTTATAAGATTTTAATTTATTTGTTTTTATTCTTTTACTTGTTTTTTGTTGTGCCAATAAAAATATTAGTAAATATTTTTTATAAATATATTATTCAGGGACATACAACTGCCGTATAAAGAAGATAATTACTGCCAAATGTCTATCTCTAGCAGTAAACATTTTTTCTTAGATGTGTGTGTTGTTTAAAATACGTTGTCAGCTCGATTGATTGCGAGAAACGGTGGCAGTGATTGGCTCCCAAATTCCCCTAAGTTTGCAGCTCCTGACTTATTTCTGTGGGGCTATCTAAAATTACGTGTCTATGCTAACAAGCTGATGAAATTTAAACAGTTAGAACCAACCATCCGACATAAAATGTACGCCGAAAATGTGCGAAAATATGCTGAAAATTGTGATGATAAGGCTCACATTTGCCTGCTGTTAATGGTGGACATTTGTCAGACATTGTGTTCCAACCTATGCATGTATTTGCCAATGCTGAATAATATATTTCTAAAACAATACTTAATAATCTTTGAACTTAATATTGTTAAAATTTAAAAACAAAATGTATACTTGTTATTTGCCCACCCTGTATATACACCGATATTGATCGACACCATTCTATGACAATTTTCTTCCACATCTCATTGTCAAACCAGATTCAATGGCTCTATTCTTGCACTTTATACGATGTACTGTGTACATGCGAAATATCAGCTGAATCGTTTGTTGGAAAGTCGGTCAACCTATTTGTACACTCCAACTCGCACAGTTAAGATTAAGATACAGTCGTTATGTAAATGCATTTACAAAAATCTTAAATTGGCAAAACATACAGGCCAATTCGAACGTACACTGACATAGAATGATATCTAAATAATGTCATTTAGTTAACGTGCGTCTCACTCGCGCCAGTACATGTACGGCCAAGTACGAGCGAAATGCACGATAACTGAATGGCATGTGATGTCAGTATACGTTTGTATTGGCCTGATAGCTTTTAAGTAACATTATAAAATACCTCTTAAATATCTAAATAATAACAAATTTATTCGAATCTTGAATTAAGAAGTTATCAATTTCCCATATAAATATTTTTTATTTGACGACCGGTTTGGCTTAATGGGTAGTGACCCTGCCTATGAAGCCCTTGCTCCCGGGTTCAAATCCTGGTAAGGGCATTTATTCGAGTGATGAGCACGGATATTTGTTCCTGTGTCATGGGTGTTTTCTATGTATTTAAGTATTTATATATTAAATATATCGTCGTTTAAGTACCCACAATACAAGCCTTATTGAGCTTACTGTGGGACTTAGTCAATTTGTGTAATAATGTCCTATGTTATTTATTTATTTTATTTACTTATGGGGCAATATTACACAAATCGCCCTACCCCTAA